>NW_025783734.1:0-40158 GCF_021130785.1 Homalodisca vitripennis
AAAGTGTTCCTTTTCCACATCTGTCTGCCCCAAAAAAAAAAAACTTATTTTATCAGATACACCCTGTTATAAATAAAATCATTCTGGACAAACGTCTCCACAATTTCAAGGAGGACGCGCGAGAATTACGTTACGTGTAGTGCGCGAGCTAAGAGCGAGATTATTAGATTCCCCCCCCTCTTGTCCAGTCATCTACACCATCATTTTAACCCTTAAAAACCGAAATAGGGACACTTTTGACTCGCCAGGGAAATAGCGGTTTTTATGTCCAGACCCGCCCGATGTTTTTCGCACAGAGAAATACCGGTCTGGTTCAGACCGCTAGTATTTGTTTATTTTTTTTTTTTAACATTGGGAAACAGCCTTTTAAAGTTAAATCTTATCACCATTAAAATGCGATAAAGCTTCAGTATAATACTAAAGAATGTTATACTTATTATTCATCCAAGGGTATTTTTGTTGGATTTGATACAAAGGAAATCAATGAAAAAATGACACTTTTTCACATTAAGTTTGGTTTAATTGAACATGGTATACGTAATAAAAAGTTAGCTTAAATACAGAGTAATCAGCACGAAAACTTAATATTCCTGGGATGAAATGATGAAACACATCATTTTCCCTACCTTGCACCAATTTTAGGCACACTCTTGCGGGAGCATTCCAAACAAACTGAGGCAGTTCTCCACATTCAATGCATTTGTATTGGAGTATTTTCTTTCTTTTCAATAAGGGCATATGCTGCAGGTTTTCCTCTTTTTGTAGAGCGATAGTCACGCATTCTCCTCGCTCCTGTTCTTGTCCAAGAACAGAAAGAATGGTCTTTTTCAGGTCTGCTCTCAAGTTAGGCATTTCTAGTCGTCTTCTAATATGAGGCTCTACTAGTTCAAAAGCCAGCTGCTTTATAAACTGAAATCTTGTCAAAACTGCGACTTCCCCGATAGCAAAGAAACAATATGAACGCGTTAACACTGGCAATATTAATTATGGCATAAAAATACTGCCATTGGCCAACGACGAGTCTTTTCGATTACTCCCATAGATAGATGTCTTCATATCTAGGGTATCAACGCCACCCTTAGTCTTATTGTAGTATCCTACAATTTCAGGCTTATTTATTTCAGAATTTGTCCTCAATATCGTGGTGCATCGAGGAAATAAGAAGTACGGCCTTATTTTTCTTCGGCACAACAGAAAGTAACGTTGTGTTATTGTGGAAAGCATACAGCGAAGATCCCACACGTCTTTGCCTGTGAGGTAAAAATTCTGGAGGAATCTCTTTTTTGTTTTTTTTAATAGTGCCAACAAATGTTAATCCCCTTAGTTTCAATTGGTCAACTAGCTCGATGGAAGTGAACCAATTGTCAGCAGTAACATTACGATTGGTTCTTTCTATATGCTTTGTTAATTTTATGACAGTCTGCGTACTCTTCAGTTGTTGTTGTTCATCTCTGGTGAGACCAACACTGTAACAGTTTTTACCAGTGTAAATAAAAGCATTACAGAGATACGAACTACCTGAATCGGCCATACAAAAGATTTTTATGCCATATTTTGCTGGTTTTTTGGGCATATACTGTTTGAAACGGCATTTGCCCCCTAAAAGGCACAAGCATCTCATCCACAGTTACATTTGCTTTTGGACAAAACAACCCCCTGCCATTTGAGATTAGTTGATTGAATAAATCAGATATTGCTGCTGCCTTATCTTTCTGCCTTGCGCTGTTCTCTTGTCGTGGAGTCGTCAAATCGTAGACAAGATATTAAAATCTCAAACCTTTTACACGACATTGTAGCTAAAAATATTGGTCGCCCAGTAGGATCTTTGTTGAACAGAGATCTCATATCTTCATGTCCAGATTTAAATATTGAGGTATAAAGAAACAACCCTAAAAGAGCTCTTACCTCTACTTGATCACACGGATTGTAATTATACTTTGATGTGTGGTCACTTATTCTTCCTCTAGAGCTCCGTCAGCTTTCTATTGGTTTCCTTCACTATAGTAATCTATCATACTATCTGTGAAGATCAATTTCCAAACGTCCTTTTTGGTTGGATTTTCGCCCACAGCTTTAGCCTCAGCAGTAAGACCAGACAGCCCCCTAATAATATTGTGAGCTGGCGTTCGCCGATTTCTTGGAGGCTCAACAGTGCTCCACTCATATCCGTTTTTTCCATGTAAAACTTGTGGCTGCGAATCTAGGTAGTTATCTACAGTGACAACACCTACCGCATCCTCCAGCATTATATCTTCATCATCACTGGAGTCATTGTAGTCACAATTGGAGCTGTCGCTGTCTGATGGAACATAGTTGGGATCTTGATCCGAATCGTCAGCTTCTGAACTAACATCAGAAAGGTTATCATCATCGTTCAAGAGTCTCTGGATCCTGGTATCGAAGTCCACATCACTTGCTAAAATCCTTTGGTCACAACTTGATGAAGGTTGTTGATCCATAGTGAATGAACCAGACCTTTTTCCACTACTTCCACTATTTCACTATTTCCACACCCACTATACAAGTCAATTTACAAGTATTTTACAAATGTTCACTCTATTAATACATGTCAAGTAAAGATAAACAAAGAAATAAGAAAAGTTCAAAATGTATTTTGAGCTCATTCCAGAAATATCAGTATGTAAGACCGCTAAAACGGGCAGCGCGTAAGAGAAATACCGGTATACAGAGACCGCCAGACTTTTAAAAGACACAACTAACTGGGCTTCACAACTGGACTGGAACTGAGCGGGAAGAGTGTTGATCGACCGAAGAAAAAGAGTGGGGGAAGGTACACAGGCGCGTACGCCTCAAGGTCAAAGTAGTACTACCAACATTCACAAGTCAAAATACCCTAGCGGTCTCCAAGACCGGTATTTCGATTTAAGGGTTAACATAGACTGATTCATGTACTTCAAAAAGTAATTTTGATCAGATGTATTTCTGTTGAGATATTAATAAATATCATATGTAATTGTTATTACTTACTATAAATGAAATTTTATAATGTAATTAAGTTGTGAAATAAATAAAATACCATGTAAATATAATTTTTTGAACTTTATTTTGATGTGCGTACTTGAGATAAATTGTATATGAACTTGTGATTTTTTAACTTAAAAGAGCATAGAGAGTAAGCTTTGAATTGTAGGAAAAACTATTTTTTATACCTTAACTGTGGTACTTTGTAAACCCTAATTCCTGTATTACCTTGTTCACTGTTATTATTATTTATGTTCTACTTATATTTTGTTTTCTTGTTGTATGATTGAAGAAGAAAACCGATCCAATGGTCGCTCATCATTTTATCATTTCATACATGAAGATTACATGACACACTTATTTATTAGTCAATTATTAATATTTATGTACTTAGTGATTAAATAATGAAAACAAGCAAGAGCTGTTAGTATTAGAAAGTAAGATTATATATGTTTATTTGAGTGATTCAGGCAGCTTTTTAGTCGTAATTTATATTTATGTTAGTTACCAATGATGTAAAATCATCCGACCACTCATCTTTCAGTAGAAATAAATTCAATTTTCAGTTCTAAGTGTTTTTCTGATTTAATCTTCCAGTGATCTCTGATTTCCCATCCTCATAAATAAACTTTATTAATTATGTCAAGTTTATATGTACGCCCACATTGAAAATACTTCTTCAATGTTTCTTGCAATATTTTTTGGTTCATCGAGGTTATGTTTAGTGATGAGGAATAGGTTCTTTCATATAGTTCTAGATTTGTGGAACTCTTCTTATTGGAAATTAGATATTAATTTAAAACAAACACTCCAATAATATAATAATAATATATTTTTGTGAGTACGAAAGGTCTCACAAAAATAAAAACCTATATTATTGGAGTGTTTGTTTTAAATTAATATTTAAAAATAGTGTTTATTTAACCAAGGGGATTAAAACGTATTTCACATATTATTATAAACACAAAATATATAACATCCTGACGGACAGTAATGAGTTAGCTAGCTACAACTACAAATTGTTTCTCAGAAAAGTAGCCTTCTTACATTTTATACTTTATAAAAATATGAATATAAACTACAACTACATTAAAATAGTTTGAAGTAGCTACTTTAAACTCTTTTTCAAGCTACTTTTACTATGTCCACAAATATTGCATTAGTTCCTGAAATTTCCCCAATTAAATCGGTACTACCTGAATATTTTTGCACTTAACATCCTTGGACAGATTTAATTAAGAATACAAAAACACTAGAGTTTGTTGAATGTACAATGCAAAAAAGTTTATTTAGTTTGTATTTTTAATGTCAATATCAATGATTTAGGAGTACAAAAGAGTATTGGCATTATTATATATGAGGTGCGATAAAAAAATACGGTGAATGAATTTCAATAGCGGCAACTGCTGATCCTACATCCATATGATGTTTGCCTATTAGCGTGATCTGTTGAGACAGGTAGCGATAAGTTTCAACATGCTGGACTTTGTCAGTTCACTACCAGAGTCGCTAGAGTGAAGGCCGTGTTCATCGTGTCTGTTGCGCATCATGGATTTCGAACAATGCATTAACATTAAGTTTTGTTTTTAATTGCAAAAGATACCCGAAGAGACTCAAGAAATATTAGAATCTGTGTACGACGATAATGTGGTAACTCTGAAGACTTTTTACAAGTGCTATGACCGATTTAAAAGCGGAAATGAGTCGGTTGAAAACGAGCGACGTTTGGGAAGTCCATTAATCTCAAAAACAGACGACAATGTGCAAAAAGTAGAAGCAATGGTTTGTTCAAACAGGTGAATGACTATTCGAGAGCTATCGGAAGATTTTAACAACTTGTACGGTTCTGGTCAAAGAATTTTAACTGAGCATTTGCAAATGGGTATCCTAGACTTGACACTAGAGTGATGAACAGAAGAAAAATTGTGTGTCAGTCTACATATTCATATTTAATGTAGTTAAACGATCTTCTTCAAGCAGATTCGGACTGCATGGCCAAAATTGTGTCTAGATATAAAAGTTAGGTCTATAGATATGACCCTCAGACCAAAATGCAGAGTTCCCAATGGAAAATCAGTACGCCCTAAAAAGGTGTCAGTCAAAATCAAACATCAAGGTTTTGCTCATTGTATATTTTTTATAGTGAAAGCATAGTGCTATATCAGATTTCATTCCAAGGGGAACAACTTTGAACTTAATTTTATAAGGGCGTACTACAATGTTTGTAAAACAACATGCGAAGAAAGAGACCAGAAACATGGGTGAATGGCTTTCTTCTTCATTACGACAATGTGCCGTGTCACACCTCGCTTCTCATTCACGCGAGTTCTTGGCTGAAAAAAGTTTTCCAGTCCACACCATACTCAACCAATTTAGCACTATGCGGCTTCTGGCTCTTCCCGAAAAGTAAAACTGCTCAAAGGAAAACTTTTGAAGTCATTCCTGACATCGAGAAGGCCAATGACCGAGCAGCTAAAAGCCTTCCAGAAATGTTTCTAGGCATGAATTAAACGTTGGAATAAGTGCATTGCCAGCCAAGGACAGTACTTTGAAGGAGATTAAATTGAATTCAAGTAAGTTTATTACTTTTTGAAATAAACAAAATATTCATACCATATTTTTTTGATCACACCTTGTATACACAATACGGTATCAGTGTCAGTGACCAACCAGTCAAAAAAGATAACACACTGAAGTGCTGTAGCTATTAGCGAGAAGTTTCTAAGAAGAAGGTAGAGAAATAAGATATGCACTTTCATTTAACCTGTTTAGTAGTGACGACTATAACCATCAACCTGTCTAGGGTAAGTAAAAATATCATTAATTTTTACTCCAAGAAGGAAATAACACTTTTTAGTTGTATATTTATTCAAAATGTATTTTAAATATTATAAAATATCAATATGTATTACCTTATTATTTCTATTGCCTTATAATACTGTCTTGGCTTTAAAAGTAAACCGAAATGTAGAGTTCCTAATGGAAAACAAGTGCATCTTCTCGCCCTAAAAAGGCACATCAGTCACTTTTGTGTACTTCGTTTTTTTAAATTTTGGCAAAGTATGATAATTTTTTTTAACACAGGTATGTGTGAAGTACTACTTTACATGAAGTGCACTCATAAGCAGATTCTTTTCTTTTACTCTCACGCCGTATTGTATTTGAGCACGCAAAACAGCGTTTTGATTCATTCTTATTTTTTTATAACCATTCTGTCACTAGGAGTTAGCACCGTACATCAATGATTAATGAATTACAAGAACCGAGAATAGCATATAAATGGACTTGGCTCGAGAAAATTACAGGACATTGGCAACAAAGCTGTGGTTATATGTTTCTGTCGAACTAGGATACAGCACCTTACAGCTACAATTACTTTGAACACTTCACAGTCATAATAATACTGAAGAACGCCACTAGAAAACGTAAACATTATTTGAAAAACCCTGTGATAGATGGTAAAAATTATCATTGCTCTTTTGGGATAAAAATGCTAGTACTCTTTTGGAACCACTTTCAGCTACTCCTCAACAGGTTAATAACAATTGCTTAAAATTTGGATCTGATTTTTTTTTCAAAACAGTACTTACCTTCCGAATATGCATTGAACTTTATACTTTGCATAAATCAATCCATGCGGTTTGTTGGATATTTCATTACCCAGTTAGTACAGTATAGAACATTTGGAACACAAAGAATTATTGTGAGGGTTAATTATGCAGTAAAACGAAGACAACAAATCAACCGCCAGAATTGGTCGCACTATGAAGAGAACTGTAACAGAGTCAATGACAACAGAAGGATTAATAAAATAAAACTTCTCGAGCCTAGGCAACCAACCATCTTTTTAACAAAAGTTTAATAAAGATAAATTGTTTTAAAAACAACATAGCTGATTACTGAACAGACGTGTTTGATGAACCAAATGAAATAACTTATTGGTTGGTAAAACTATTGGGTTGTCAGAACAGTATCAATTTGTCACCTGAGGGGTGCCTGCATGATAGATCTGAGTTGACGTGATATTCAATGACCATAGGGTTGATTAATCCATTGACATGGGTTTTTTAATAGCCCCCAATTAGTTTTAATGGTTTGGTTTGAGTTCTTTGGAGAATAGTTATAAAACTTCATCAAATTACACTTTTAAGTGTTTTAAAATTAATTATAAAGTATATACTATTACATACATCCTATATATAGTTACATGTTAAATATACACGTATATATGTCATCTTAAGAAGTTTAGCTGAGAATCAGTATTATTTTTATTATTAACAATGATATAGATAAACAATACTTAGGATTCACAGTCACGTAAGCCAGATATGCCACTTTGCCAACTACAATAAATTGTAAGTTCCTATCTACAATCACCAAACATCATCTGGTAACAACAACAAAAATTTGCACAGTTGTGCAAACCAAAAACATTAAATATATTATGGATAATATTAGGAAGAGTGCACAGCACTGCTGATAACTAGCAGACAACAGTACAACTATAATCATAGTTTCATGGTGAGACTGTCTCAGTGTGCTTGTGGTATTGCTATTACAGTACAACTATACAATCATAGTTTTATGGTGATACTGTCTCAGTGTGCTTATGGTATTGCTATTACAGTACAATTATATAATCATAGTTTCATGGCGAGGTTGTCCAGTGTGCTTGTGGTATTGCTATTTTAGTACAACTATATAATCATAGTTTCATGGTGAGATTGTCTCAGTGTGCTTGTGGTATTGCTATTTTAGTACAACTATATAATCATAGTTTCATGGTGAGATTGTTTCAGTGTGCTTGTGGTATTATTATGTTACGATGATCAATCTCATTGTAGCACTGGTAAGGATTTTATGCTTTAAGTAAGGGAGGGTTCACGTCATCTTTTCATACTAGTTTATTATGGGCTTAAATAATTTTTTATTATTGAAGGCCACATCCCAATTTTGTAATGAGGGAGTAATGACAGCACAATGCAGATCACAGCTATTATATTATTTACCGTTAAACTGCATAAACTTTCTCTAATTACATATGTATTAAAATGAAACCTATAAATAGTGCTTGCTGTGTAGTAAATGTATATGGAAGAACAGGAAATCTTTTACTTTTGCACTATAGCCGACTAACGTGATTTTTTCCAAAACTTTGACTCTTAAGTGGCACAGCCAGCCAAAAAAATGGTGAACTGCATGAGTTAGGATTTGAATCAGTTTCTTTTTAATTATATTCACCGGATAGTACAGAATACAAGTTTATTTCTGAACTTCTACATTTAGTTTTATGAGAGAAGGACATAAAGATGTAATCATGGCCATGACGGAGTATTTTATTAAGTTAAACAAAACTTTTTTCTTACGGAATGATAAATTTAGACACTTGCTGGGCCAAGCATACAGCTGTGAAAGGAGCCTACTAGGAAATAAAGTGAGTTTCCTATGAAAAAAATGCAGTTTATTACCCTCTTACTATTTATCAAAAAACTCCTCATAAGAGGGTAATAGCATAAAATTAATCTAATATGAAACTCCTAAGAGAACAAAATACTTATCCTCCCTAGGAAGTCACATGCTGTCTTCCTGTGCAGCCGTGGAAGACTACTGGGAAATAAATTGAGTTTCCTAAGAGAACAAAATACTAGGGGAAGTCACATGCTGACTTCATGTGCCTCAATAATCAGATCATATCTTTTTGACAATCATATATCACAGCTTCATTAAATGTGTAAGGAATTATATGAAATATTGTTTTTATAATCATTGTTTATTATATGTTTGTATAAACAATATAAGTAAGAGTATGAACATCTGAAAGTTATTGCCTAAATTTAGATGCTTAGAAAGAAGTTAAAAAATCATAATTTTGCTGGCGAAGTAAAATAATGTTATCAAAAGATTATTTTACCTTGTCAGTACTCTCTATGTATGTGCAGACTTTCTCCCTATAATATTTTTAAAAGAGTATATGTATTTCAAGACTAAAGTAAAACTGATAAGCTTAGATGATGCAATGACAACTCAGCTAGTAAGTTTGAAAGTGATAACGAAGTACAAAAGCCCTTATCAACTGATAAACCTATTCTACTGCTCACCATGAAACTACAAAAGATTTCACAGTGGTTTGCAGACTACAATACTGCATTATTATGAACATATTTAAACTGTTAAACATTACTTCTTTTGATGAAAATTAATTGTTTGTCTATTGAAAAGATGAATTGGTGCAAAGAAGTGTTCTGATATATAATATGTGTCTAATTGGGTTGGCAAGTATATTTTATGTGGTACACCACTCCCAGCTAGGCACCTGATAAGAGAACATGTTTATTCATGCTTAAGCATATAATCCAGAAACAAGAGCTAGTTAGATAAGCACAACTTAATTTTTTGTGAAATCAATACGATTTGTATTCCTTCAGAAAGAAATCATTAGTCAGCAATGCTATTTTTGTTAAATATTAAAGAGATATAAAAGATTTTCAAACACAGTAATTTTTTAGCTTTATATATTTAAAAACAACAGTTAGATACATGAATTAAAATTAAATCACCCAAGAAAGACTGACTGAGCTGAAAATGGTGAATTTAATAACTACATGACAAGACAAGGAGACTGAAATTGTAGGTGTATGAAAATTGTTATATGCGTAAAAAGCTGAAAAATTGTAATATTATAATCTAAAACAAAATACACTTGCATTTTTACCCTTTTATTTCAACCTCTGTCAAAACTAGCAAGGTTGAAAATCAATATTTTCTTGTAACTATTGATTTCACAAACAACTAGGTCAGGGTCGTTCTTAGAATTGGTGACACCCGGGGCAAGACTAACCTGGGTGTCCTCCTCACTAACATAAACAATAGAAGTAAATATTTCATAGAAAACTGCCTATCGCAATCAAAGTTTCTTTATGTTTTCCACATATTTGCCAATCATGACCCCCCAAGAACACAAGCCACTACAATCTTAAATATACATATTATATTCAGTTATAGGCTATCTTTTAAATTAGCCTACAAATATAAGGTGAATTGGACTACCTGTAGGATATGTATACCAACTGCTATATTTTTCTTTTTCTTTCCTTGTAATTTGACTTCAGATGATTTAACATAATTACTTATAACTTTGAAAATTGGCCCATTTGGGAGTGTGACATTACGTTTGAGAAATGTTTAACCCTATAAGTGTTGAATATATTCACCTGTAATCTTACACGCTTTTTAGGAGTTTTACAAGCATATGTAGAAAGTAAATAATAAATACATAAAAATTAACAAAGTGCAACATATTATACATATTGTTTTAGCGAAATATACAGAATAAGAAAATAATAGTTACAATTACTTATTGTTACATGTTGAAAAGTTATTAAGTAGCTTTTTTGGAAAACAATATTTGTTCATTTTTCATGCATAGCATAGCACTTTACTAAACTCATTTAAATAAAAATCCAAGTTATACAAAATAAAGACAAATTTATTGCAAACTGAAAAATATACAACTTGCACATTCCTACATAAAATACATTGAAAAATATCATCAATTATAGATGTTGTATTGTTTGTTGTAAAACATCGACCGAAACTCCCATATCACGATGTAATCACTACCAGGTGCCACACGCTGTCAGCACTTTCAGGGTTAAATGAAAACTTGGGTTGTGTTATACTTTATTAATACGTACAGATAACACAAACAGTCTGAATTCTTCGGCACAAATAAAAGTAAATCATCTTTAATTACATTTGGAGGGTACAGCAAAAAGGTTTTAAAATGGGTTTTTTAAATAAGTGTTATGCTATTATTACTACAAATGGGCGGATACCAAAGTTTCTCCAACCTTATTTCTCCATAATGTTAAAATAAAGTTATTAATGTGATCGGCGGTAAGATCTCTAGCCAATCTGGATTCCAGTGACAGCTGTAGACCAGCACTCAAACTAAAAATAAGGACAGTCACAGCGATATATATCCAAGAACTTATTCTACATGTGGACAAGCTTGGACTTCCCAAGGTAACACGACCACATTGCTACAATACCTGGAATGCGTCTCTGATACCACCAGTAAGACATCGAACTGCCCTTCATGACAAGAAACCATATTCAAAAAAATTCATATTTATCTATAATGTAAGTAGGTTGAAATAAAAATGACAAAATAGAATAATGGAATTTGTGCATATATTTTGTAAAAAGTTGCTAATGTATATAATATAAACTATTGCTAGCCTAATCACAGGAGCCGTCCCGCCAACCGTCACGCCACCTCTCGTTCACCCGGGAGCAGTCAAAGATCGGTTTGCCAGTCCGCTGGTTGACCAAGTTGTGCATGTCACACAGCCATCGTGATAACGTCTGCTGGTTCGAAACTCTTGGGGGAAACGAGGTTATCCTAGAATCAGAACAGAAATCAGACACATTAAACTTATGATTATATAATCCCCTCAATCCCAACATCCACTACAAACTAAAGGTACCAGCATAAGTATACTATCAGCATCCTCCTACACGTACATTCGTAAATATAATACATCCACTTTTACTTCTATTGTACCCAAATGATCACAAAGAATAAAAATTTCTGATTAGACTGTGTTTGGTTCTTTATAACGTTACTGGCAATACACCACTACTTGGCAGTAGTGTACCAACTTGCTTTGCTTTTCTAATACCATCAGAGGCATCTAACCAAGCTGTCCAGTGTCCAGTGAGTTTTACACTGTTCATTGACAACATTCTTGTTTAAATTTTGTTGTTGACAATCGAAAGTTTGACAGGATAACAGGATTTCGGACATTTGCCATCGTTGTAGGTTATAAAAGGTATAACACAATGTTTATGGACAATGCCTGGACTGGAAGCATGCAAATTAAATGCATAAAGGATATGTATCAAAAAATGCTATTGACATAAAACATTTTAATGTAACAACAATGATATAAAGAAATTAATAACCTAAAAGATTCAGTTTGTAGAATTAAAGTGCACTATTTAACTGAAGTAATATGTTTTCTATAGTCTTTACAGTGTAAGTGAGCCACTAGTTATTATTCTGTGCGTTCTCCAAATTGCAAATTGTAGAATATTATTGTATTCTAATATCAAGATGGTGTTAAAATTAAATTAGGAACCAGTCATAACTCCACTTTGTAGCTTAAGATGATTACTATACAGAACAAAACATCCTCTTTTTTAATACAAAAAAAGATAAAAATACAAAATATCTAGTTTGAAATAGAAATGATCTAAAGAAATCATGTTTGCCCTAAATGGCATGATTTATATTATAATTTATAACTATTCTGCTACATTATGTGGGATTGGTAAGGTACCAGTAAGCCTAGTTATAACTGTTAATAATCAAAATAATTGTATATTCATTCATTTCATTTCTTTATTGCCAAGAAAACAATCATTACATAATTGTACAGGCAGAGTCAAAAATACAATAAAATAATCATTAACTAATTATAGCATAAAATTCATCAACACTATAAAAACTATTGTCTGTTAACAATCTTTTAATACAGCATTTAAAACTTTTCGATGGTAGATTTTTAAAGTATAATGGCAGATGATTATATAACTTAATGGCAGTATATTTAAAGCTATTTTGTGTTGTACTGTAGGATACTAAATCATTTCTTAGTTCCTGCCTATTTCTAGTTTCATAACTGTGGTAATCACTATTAGATTTGAAAAGATGTATGTTCTGTTTTACATAAATAAGGCACTGATAAATGTAGATACATGGAATTGTCATAATTTGTAACTTAATAAATAAATTCTTACAATGGGATCTAGTTGGAGCTTTACAAATCAATCGAACTGCCTGCTTTTGCAAGACAAACAGACAATGAGAGTAAGAGCAGTTGGCCCAAAAGATGGCACCATACATTAAAAAAGAATGTATATAACTATAATAAATTAGAAGAAGAACATCATTAGAAACTGTGTAATTTAATTTTCTTAACATAAAGATACCTCTAGTGATCCTGGGTAAAATATAATTAATGTGAGAGAACCATTTTAAATCAGATTGCAACAGAACACCAAGAAACTTAACAGACTGAATCTCTTTACATCTATTTAAAGACATTGCTAAATCTTGTGTCTTTTCTAAATTTAGAGACAGACTATTAACATTGCACCAATCCGAGAGTAAACCAATCTTAAAATTAAAAATATCAGTGATTTTGTCTTCACAAGTAACATTTAGGCAAATATCATCAGCATACAAGTGACACTGTGTATTATCATCATCTAAAATAGCTGGCAGATCATTAATATATATGATAAACAAAAGTGGTCCTAAAATAGATCCTTGCGGAACACCATTAACAACATCCCTAAAACTAGATAACGACCCATTAAAACACACACACTGAGTTCTATTACTAAGATAGGACTCAATGAAAGACAAAGACATCTGATCAAAACCCATATGTTTAAGCTTAACCAACAGTGATTTATGCTGCACTGTGTCAAAGGCCTTTGAGAGGTCAAAGAACCTTGATTCCACACAAAGCCCCTTCTCCATGCCATCCAGACAAGCCTGAAGAAAGGCACGAACCGCATCACAAGTGGTGCGATTCCTTCTAAAACCAAACTGCTTGGCTGAAAGCAAACAATTTCGTTCCAAGTAATTAATAATTTGTAGGCTTATCAACCTCTCAAAAACCTTCGAAAAAAACAGGTACAAGGGACACAGGTCGAAAACTATGATACTCATCCTTACTGCCCTTCTTATAAACAGGAATCACCTTACTTATCTTCAGTTTATCAGGAAAATAACCTACATCTAAACATGAATTAATAACATTACATAAAACTTCAGAAATATAATAACTGCTTATCTTTAAGATTTTAGAATTTAGATAAAAGACATCCTGACTATTACTGCTACTTAAAGAATTTATAGCTGAGAAAACATCTTCAACACTTACATGAGTAAACGAAAAAAACAGAAGTCACATTATTATAAACATTTGACAGATAAAAACTAACATTAAAAATACTATTTGGTATATTACTGACTAGATCATTAATACTGTTGATAAAATAATTGTTGAAACCTGTAGCAGTTAAATTAATACTATTATTGGTATTGGCTTTAGCCTTACTATTGACAGTGAGGTTATCTTTGACAATGTTCCAAAGTTGTTTAGGTTTGTTGGAAGAGTTAGCCACCAATGAATTATTATAACTGAGTTTAGCTAATCTAATCTCCTTGCGGTAAATGTTTTTCAACCTTTTATATGCATCCAGGAAATATTGAGAATTTGTATCCTTACTTAAATAATAGTAATGTAGACAGGATTCCTTAAGAGCTATTAAATCAGGAGAGTACCATTTATTAATATTAGAATTTACACTAGATCTTTTTTTGACAGTTTTAATTGGAAAAGTTAAGTTAACTACCCACATAAATAAATTAAAAAACAACAAAAACTTATCACTAGCAGCTGAATAGCTGTAAACAGGTAACCAGTTCATGGTATTCAAATTTCTCAAAAAGGTAAGAGTTTCTTTATCTTGAACCAACCTAGTAAGAGACGTTGTCCTACCCTCCTCCGAAACTGTAGACAGCTCCATGGAAGTTGACACCGCAAAATGATCAGACTCCACTGTAGGAACTACCTTTACCGTCCATCTATCAGGATGAACACTAGTGACAATGTTGTCTATGAAGGTGCCCCTGTTGATGTTCCCAGGACGTGTAATTGAATTATTCAACATGATATTCAACCCGTAACCTCCAACTAAGTTACTAAACGCCACAGTGTTCCTGTCCTTGGTCTCGAGAAAGTTAATGTTAAAATCAGCACAGATGATCACTTCATGATTCACATGGGAAGCAGTTTGCAATAGATCATCAAATAACAATAAAAACCTGTCAATATCCGTGGTGTTAGGTACTCTGTATAAACAAACAACAAGAGCATTTAAAGTGTCCACATAAACAGCCGATATTTCAAAGAGCAATTCGACAGCTAACTTATTAATCCAAGGTACTTCATGAAAAGTTAGATTATTTTTAATAAATATAGCCGAACCACCATGTGAGTGAATTGTCCTACAGAAAGAGGATGCCAGTACATAGTTAGGCAACTTAAAAAGAGATATCTCGTCCAAAGTGAGCCAATGCTCCGTTATGCAAATTATATCACTATTGTTTGTGTGACCAAGGGCCTCAACTGAGACCGACTTTTCCCTCAGTCCATGACAGTTCCAAACAATTAGGTTAAACCTTCTTACAGTTGGCCTGGCTATAGTGCAAACTTTGCTATTTACTTTGCTATTTACTACAGTTTGGGTTTGCCTAAAAAAACCATACTCCTTACCTTATTATTTTTAGGCTTAGGCTGATTGTATTCACATATTAGTGTTCCACTTGGCCAGAACTCAGAATTTAACACTTTTGAGGCTAACTCCAAAGGCAAACCAATTTTATATGATTTATAAGTATCATACTTTGTTTTCAACTCGACACACTCTGAATTGTTAACACCGGCTCCTTCCAAGTAGCTAACTAAATCTTCTTTTTGAACTTCAGGCGATAGACGAGATATAAATATCCAACTCCGTTTTCCAATAGCTTTTAGCTTGCATACATTTGCCTCTTCACTCTTCTTCGTACCAATAATAGGCTTAACATTGGGCCTGGAGTTTCTCTTTTTCTTGGAAGAGTAAAGTTCCCACTTATTCTCACGTAAGGAAGGGAAAACTTCTTTATTTTTCTCGTAACCAGATCCCCCATAGATTTCTTCATCTTCAAATCCAAGAAAAACGTCTCCTTCAATTGAAACATTGCCATTTGACTTACTAGGACTAAACGACTTTACACCCTTAGGATTATTATTGGTGTTACTGTCATGATTATTGTCATGATTAGAGTTGTTGGGCCTATTTCCCCCATCAGTTGCTGACTTCATTGACTCTTTAACTCTTGATCTCGTTAAAGGTCGATTAACGTCCTTTGCCGACTGTTCTTGTGAAGGAACGGTTAGGCCTATTGATGCTGGAACACTCGTTGATTGTTTGGTGATACCATCCCCACTTTCCAATATAGTGTTTAACTTTTTATTAATATGTACATTATCATCCATCACCGATTTAACAAGTCCAATAAGTTTTCCTACCATGTCATGAATATTGAAATAATCATCAGCAGAAATCACATGGTTTCTCATCTTTTCTAACCTATCTTTGCAACCGGTACATATCCACTGAACATATTTACTCACTGACTTAATCATTTCAAAATCATTTGCTGAAACATTAACACATGACATATGAAAAAATGTCTTGCATATTCCACCACATAAAAACTTTAAATCAGTCCCTAAAACTGATTTATCACAAGCACCGCAATAGGTAACATCCCTATTATCCGCCATCTTGATCATTGATTAAAGCTAGTGGTATAATAATTAGTTCCCTTCCAAGGATGTGAGTTGTTTGTAAACAAAGTTGGATGTAGTTGACAGTTGGCAGTGATACCTGTTCAGGCTTATTAGAATAGAACTAAGGCTTATTATAATTATTCCAATAAAAAATTATAACTTTTAAAGATACGGGTAAATTTAGTGTTCTGTGAACACAGTTTTTATCATTTATCTTTCGTGATTTGAAGCCAAACGCCTTATACTTTAAGGGATGACCCAAGCAAAAAGTGGTTATGAAAAATAGACTTACTGTTCCCTGAAGTGGTCAGCACATGATCGACAAGGATAGAGTTTGGCAAACTTCTCAAAAAATATCCGCACGTCGTCCCTGGTTTCTTGGGAGGGGTTGTCAGGGTAGTAGGCAGCTATTGTGTGCAAGAGACCCCATGTTGATCGACCTGCCAATAAAAAGGTTTGTCATTAAAATTACTTTGTCATCGCATTACACACATGTAGATAGAACAGTTGCACAATATTTAACAGTAAGGAGTTTTGTAATCAAGTATACTTTTCATTTCTGAGTCCACTGGTATAAAATTAAAAAAAAATCACTAATTGATCATAAAAAAGTGAATTTAGAATGAATGTTTTCAAGAGAACAATGAATGGTCCATTAAAATTGAATTAAGAATAGTTACAAAGTTTGATGTAAAGCATCAACTTAATATAATAAGCACTTAATACAAAAATATTTTCCAAGTGAAACTTACCGAGCTCATCTTTATCCAGTGGACAATTCGAGTGTACCTCAGTTACCACAGAACCAACTTCTGACACCTACACAAAAAAGTTGTATTAACTAAACAATCAGGAGTGTTAACACAATCATTTAGATATAAAATGGCTTCAGTCATCCACTTTTCAAAAAGAACTTATTTATTCCTTAATTCTTTCAAAACCAATAGCAAACATTTACAAAATATATGTTTTATAAAATAATAAAATAACACGTATATGCATACTTGCATTAGATCAAAATCTTAAGAGATTGTTCATCCCTAATATGCGTTCAGAATTTTGTAAATTTATTTGTATTCTGTCATTTCTGTGCATCATGTCAGACCCAAACGCCCTCTTCTTGGCTTTAATTGTTGTCACAAATCCATTATTTTCATCTCCAAAAAGTGACATCAGGTATGGTATAAACCCAACTGACGTTCTGGTGTACTAAAAGACCGGGTTGCATCTCTTATCAAACAGCAAACAGATGATAATATTCACCGAACCAAACTCTAAGCCTGTACATTGAAGATTTGTTTAATCTATCAAATACACGTCTTTTCAAAATGCTGTTTTCATTAAGGAATAAGGGTTGGACAACTTTGTCCGGAGACCCCATTTAGGTGACTAAATAAAATTTTAACACAAAAACACATCTTGATCATAGTCACTACCGCTTTGCCACTCGTATAGTGGTCAAGGCCTGAGACGATCGGGTCGGCTGACTTTTATTTTCCAATGGACTGTTACGTGTTTGGGAACTTCCGCAAAACAGGGGTAGAACTATTCAGGATAAATTCCACTACACTACTGGAGGCAACCTTGGATCAACTGGTGTCAGTTGGGGTTCACAAACATATGTTGTTCTTCATTCATAGTGTCACGGACAACGTCAAATGAAATATGATGTTTCAAGATTAATCAGGTCCTGATAAAAGGCAATGTAAAGTTGTTTCTTTATTTCATAAGTTCTTAGAGACAGACAAATTGTTTTTAAGATATTTCCAGTTCTTCAGGAAGATTCTCGGTTTATTCCCGGTTTCCCTGGTCGGGTGGCCACTCTAGTAAGTCACTTCTACAAATGGTTCAATTACATATAAAGTAATTAAAAAAGTAATCACTTGTATTGACTCACTGTAAAGACTCATTTGTACTTCAACAATTTCATATCAGTAATAGCAGAAATATTTATTCAAGTTATTTTACACTACCATAAATAAATATTATATTACCATCAATTAATACATCTCTAAACTAAGAGTATTTTTGAACATTTATACAAATATCCAAAAACATATTTTGTAATAGCTAGATAAATAAAAATAAACAAAAAGATCTATACTTTACCTTGTCTTGAATTTGTGCATTAAAACATACCAGGTGTTTATAAATGAACATCAGAGTTTTAACGTTTTGTATTATTTATTAAAAAATAAATCCTGATATTCATTTATAAGCAACCAATATTTTAAAGTGGATTATGACTATCAGGAGGATAAAGTACATATTGACAAAAATGAAAACCTCGTTACAGTAGTATAAAAATACCTTTTTATCCACGACCCACCTTTAAAATTCGTACAAAGAAACATAATTTTGCCATTAAAATTAAGTTTTTAAAATACAAAATTATTTTTAGTAACATAAATTTTGATGATTTTATAAAATACAATTGAGATCTTGTTACAAAAACTGGATTCAAGGCCTATACATTGTAGCTGAAAAAAAGAAATTTCTACTTACAGCCGAGTACTCAGATTCCAAGCTACCACCACCAAGACTTCTTGGAAGACTTCTCTGTCGCATTTTAATATTAAAATGCGTAATTAATGAACACTATTTAAACTTGTTTACAGTGGCTCTTTCATCACATTTAAACAACTTTGATTGCACTTCAATAATTTCAAATTTGTTGGCCATCCACTTACTAAACTGTTTTTACAACAAAATGATTAAAAAATCCTGAATTATTACTTGCTGACTTGAAAAACACTTGAAATTTGTATTTACAGTGTACCTTGTTGTTAAATCATTATAGACACATGGTTAATATAAACAAACTCTACATTGATTTTGTCATCTGTATTAATGGATAACTTACTTTCATTCTAAACAAAAATAACATAGAGAAATAGTAAATATCAATTCAATTCAATTCAATAATATCTTTATTCACACATTCATCAAGAATGGTTACAGAGTCAACACATGCAGTAAAAATTGATGTCATCAAGAAGTAGGTAAACTAGTTTAAAACTATTATAAATGCAAAGAGAAAATATCTTTAAAACATTTCTGTAAAATAAAATATATATGAGGAAAAAATATATGAATGCATATACATACACATACATGTCTTAAATAATAGCATTAACAGAATTAAAAAACTCATTCAAACTATAAATTGTAGAGTTTATCAACAGGCTGTGCAGTCTTTTCTTCAGAGTTTTAGAGTCACATGTTTTGAAGTTTTCTGGAAGCATGTTAAAGAGTCTTGCACCACTATAGGAAGGCTTCTTGGTGTAAAGGGTTGTTCTATGCGCTGGAAGGGATATATCATTTGCCCGTCTTGTTGTGTAGCTGTTGACGTCACCAACCCTTGGTAATCTTTCTCTTGAGGCGTGGGTGATTACCTCGATGATGTATATGGACACTACTGTGAGTATCTCAAAAGATTTAAAAGCCTCTCTACAAGATTCTTGTGGCTGTAGTCCTGCCATGATCCGCATAACCCGCTTCTGTAATACCAGGACACGATGAAGGTTGCCGGCAGATGAACTTCCCCACAGAGTTATTCCATATCGAACATGTGATTCGAACAGAGCGTGATATGCGGCTTTCAAAGCGATAGAGGTACCAATGGATTTAATCCTCTTCATTGCAAAGATTGCAGAGCTAAGACTTGAACACAGTTGGTCGGTGTGATTGCTCCAGGAGAGGCCTTGATCCAGAGTTAGGCCTAAGTGTTTTGTGTTGTCAACTCTCTGAAGATCTGGGGGCTCAGTCAAGCATTCTTTTAATCGTCCAGAAGCGAGATATTTTGTCTTTGCAGCGTTAAAAACTAGGTCGTTATTTGAGCAATATTGTTGTGCCATACTGACTGATATGAAGGTACGAATGTCCAGGTCTTCAATGGCATTGCCACTCGTTACAAGAACGGTGTCATCAGCAAACATGACTGGGTAGCTTATATTACCCAAATACTTAGGTAGGCCTGCAGTAAAAAGAACAAACAGAACCGGGCCCAACACTGAACCCTGGGGAACACCTCTTGTAACAGCCAAGGGCCCAGATCTTGCAGTCCTCTCTGTTCCATCCAGGTTTTGTTTTATTTCAACAACCTGTTCTCTTCCCGTTAAGTAACTCTCAAACCACTTGACTGTAGTCCCTCCAAAACCAAGAGATTTAATTTTGTTGATAATTAAACTATGGCCCAAACAGTCAAACAAACGCCTTACTTAAATCAAGGAAAACACTTGTAACTGTGTTCCCTTCCTCCAAGTTGTCAATGATGTGTTCTATTAAATCGGTAAAAGCACTTGTGGTTGATCTTCCAGGGATAAACCCATGTTGTCTATCAGGCAGGAGATTGTTGAGTTTAAGGTGGTTTTGAATTCTGGTTAAAATTATTTTTTCTATGATTTTTGAAATAGTTGGGATTAGAGATATCGGCCTGAAATTTTGTAGCTGCTTTTTGCTTCCCTGCTTATGAAGGGGATAAACTTTAGATATTTTGAGTTTGCTAGGAAAAATCCCCTGAGACAAAGACTTGTTGATTATATCTGTAATGGGTAAAAATACTTCACCAATGCAAAACTTTAGCAGCTTAGAGCTCACGTCATTGATACCTGAAGAAGATGTTGACTTCAGTGACATTATAGTGTTAAAAACTTCACTGAAGGAAGTGAGTCTCCTATACACATTTGTAGTTAATATAGTGGTAGATTTAAATCTATGCAGAAAAGCATTCAATATTGATTTTTGTATGCTAATAATGAGCAAATATTTGTTAATTTTTGTAAAAGAATTATGTTCACTCCTGAGGACTGTTTGCACATTGAAAAATACAATGTGGATATGCTCTTTGATAGGTTTGGATAACATGAAACTTACTGAACTTCTCCATCCAAAATGATTTCCTTCGCAAAAGTCAACTCTACTAAGTAAAACATCAATGAAAAGTACATTGAGGCATTCAAATTTTTAATTCTAACTACAAGCTGTTCAGATGGTTTAGTTTAAAATTATAATTAGACATTTCATCCTTTCAATACAAGGCTATTTGCTCACAGCCTGTTCCAAACTACCAAGCTCTTGACCTCAGGCGTGTCTTAAAACCGCCAAAGTTGGTTTTAAACAGTGTTTTACATAAAAATTCATATAATTGTTATTACGTCTCATACTATTATACAACAATATAATGGTGTCTCTGTGTATGTGTGTGCTACTCAATCACGTAAAAACAACCTAACCCATTGTACTAAAATTGTAATGTACTAACATTCCTAGAGTCACTAGTTAACTAATAGACCTATTTCTATTTCAAAAATCCCCCTAGGCTGCCCCAACATGTCTTGAAAACTCCCTTTTGGCTTTATCAGATATTACATATGTTTTTATTCTCCTTTTAAAGTCAATAAGGGTAGGGTACGATAAGCGGACCCAGTTTTTTTATATCGAAGAATATAATCATCGATACCTAATATTCACATCTCAAATCCTAGACTATCAATCAATATAAAAGTATCTATAGTCCTCAATAACAATCATATGTTTTCAATTTAAATATGAATTTAATATTTACAGTGATCAAACAAATTATTATAACCAAAATTAGGAAAACTGAAGACGACTATATCTGCTCCTCTCACAATTACAGTTGTTTCTTTCCCACAAATTTCACATAATGGGTTTTATGGTACGAGCCCAACATGTTAAAGCCACGAAGAACACGTCTTATTATCTTTTAAAGCAATTTCGTGTAGTTTTCTAAAATTTACTGCCATTTTTAATAATCAAATGTTACTTATATAAAATTGAAATATTACCTTACATGTATTATTTGAAATTGTTTTCAGCTGTTAATATAGATTATTTAAGTTAATTATTTAAATAAATTAATTAGTTTCGATTTATTATATTGATGGTTATGATTAATTAATATTGTTTACCAATTTCTATATAAAAACCCGGGTCCGCTTATCGTACCCTACCCGTCAATGATGATAAGTATAATGATTTATACAAATTTAAACAGCTGATAGTAAAAGTTAGTTTTTGTTGGAACTATCAGGTACACTTTAGAAATGTGCAGAAGCTTTTCTTCGTCTGAGTTTGTTTTTATAAGATTTTAATCAACTAAAGTAAAATGCCACAATTTATTACATACATCATAAGTTTGTTAACCGAAAAGCTAAGGGCTTCAACTTTAGTCTCTCTTTCGACTTAGGATTTCTACACACTGGCCTAAAATAGTTCAATAGTTACTGAAATCATTGGAACTATTCAATGAAATATCATGAAATATTGTAGAGGAATTTCAGAGGTGCTTATAAAAAAAGTGTAATTACCGATTTCAGAGCCCATATCAAACTTAACCCTAAAGTGGATCAAGACATTGAAATATCTTTTAGCGAATATATCAGGATAGTTTGGAATGCTATTCTAAAAAAATATATAATTGTTGGATAGTACATAGGAGAGCAATAGTTTGGCTACCTAGATCACCAGATTTAAACCCTTTATATTTCTTTGATGGGGCTATTTAAAACAAAGGGTTTACATAAATAAGGCTAATAACTTTTCAAGAATAAAACACAATCTCAGAAATCCCATTGTTGCCAACACAAGAACTAATTCATTCTTTGTTTGAAGTTTGTTTTTGACAATGGAAGAATTGTGAAAGAAACAGGATTTTCCGGATATTTGCCATTGTTCAGTGATACAAAAAATCAGTAACACTGCGTTTCAAGATCTGAAATCTGATCTCTTCTTCCAATAAATAATTAACCTAACACATAATTACAAACTAGGTTAAAATAAACACATCAAACCAGAGTGTTGTGACACACGTGTCAGGAATCACAACCACCATGTTGTTTGTCAAATTCACTAACTCTAAAACACGCACTTAATAAATAACAAAACACAATTAATTATAATAATTAATCAAACTAAACTACAGAATACAAGTCACAACGAGTCTGCATTCACCAATCAACCGCCTACAATTTAGTGTTGGATAAAACGACTGGATAAAACAATTGTTTATCAGTTATCAGTTTCATATGTACAGTTATATATAGTACATATATATATATATATGTACAGTTATATATAGTAGGGTCAATCGGGGCTAATGTGAAACACACAAAAATTTGGGGTTAATGTGAAACATGTAAATAATTATTAAGTTTTTGTTAGATGGATATCTAAAAAAAAATGTCATTTTGTAGCTTGTATATTACTTAGTTTAAACCCATTTTAAACATACATAGAATCCACTTATGTATATACAGAAAAAAATAAAAATCATAGTCATGGAATTTTACGTAAAAAAAACTTTTAAACGGAATGCAAAAACTTTTTCTCAGTCATAAAAAATAACTATCAAAAACCCAATAACTAAATTGTTAGGCATTTCTAGAGGAGTTGGTGAGTATTTTTTAGCTATTAATGTTTGTCTTAAGTCTAACATAAACCTAAAATATTAACCACCAAAGTTGAGGGGCTAATATGAAACAGTGTTTGGGGCTAATGTGAAAACAGTGGTTGGGGCTAATTTGAAACGCTGACCAGGATTATTTAGAAACAAAACTTGAACAACACTATTCTACAACATAAAATTTGTATCCACCCACCACATTTGAACACAAATAAATGCATATCTTTTTGATTTTTCATTGCAGCTTCTTTTTTTTACTCTGTGTTAAAGGTGGGAATTTTTATCAGCTGGTAGTTCCCAATCAGCTGTTTCACAATATTGTCTAGTTTTCATTTTACCATTTGTAGCTAACCTCAAAACACCCGATGTGTAACTAAGTGTTGTGTTTGTTATTTTGAAAATGGTGCGCACTTACAAAAAGAAAGGAAGTAGAAGAGTTTATCCAGAAAACATTTTGGATGAAGCTAAGAAAAGAGTAACTAAAGGTGAATCATTGCGTAGTGTTGCTAAAGTACTCAGTATTGAAACAACTTTCTTGTTTCGTTATTTAAAAAGTGTGAAACTGCAGTTGATTTAAGACCTCCAGGTCACAAACATGCTTTGAGTAATGAGATTGAAAATAAATTAGCTGATCACTTGAAAGTCATGGCTAAAAATGGTTTTTGCTGCTGAGTAAGACTGAAGTTTTGGACGTTGTTAAGGAATATGTTGAGCAAAATTCGTTTAACTGTTCCATTCAAGGACAATCGTCCAGGCCATGATTGGTACATTGGTTTTTGCAAAAGGCATAAACTAAGCTTAAAAAAAATGGAGCCTCTGGAGAAAGCACGCAAAATAAACACAAGTGATCCTTTTCTAATTTATGAATTTTACGATTTTGCTTGAAAAAAAAATAGAGGAATTGGATATTGCAAATAAACCATCACATGTGTACAATCTTGACGAGACATCATTCTGCTCGGACTCCCTCAAGAGTCAAGTTTGTATCAGGCATTGGCCAAAAAAGCTCACCGTACTCAAGAAGGAAACTGGTAGGGACAATACTACTGTACTGGGCTGTTGTAATGCAGCAGGAGTAGTTCTTCCTCCTTTAATAATTTTCAAGGAGCAAATTTATGGTCCTCTTGGAAAGGGCAATATGATTTGCCAGGCACCTTCTA
The DNA here is from genome assembly GCF_021130785.1 of Homalodisca vitripennis. Classification (NCBI taxonomy): domain Eukaryota; kingdom Metazoa; phylum Arthropoda; class Insecta; order Hemiptera; family Cicadellidae; genus Homalodisca; species Homalodisca vitripennis. The sequence continues at coordinate 24,987 of NW_025783734.1, forward strand.
TGCCTGTAGTGAAAAGGGATGGGATGACATCAAATATATTCAATGATTTTTTTTGTGAAGTTCTGCCAAGAAGTGAAAGAGAGACCTCCTTCTGCTGATTTACGATGGCCATATGACCCCATCTAGATGTTCACACTGCTATGTATGCTAGACAGAATCAGGTTACAATAATTAAACTTCCAGCACACACTACAGACGTTCTCCAACCTTTGGACACAACATGTTTCAAAAAACATTGAAATATGCATGGGACTTAAAAGTAACCGAGTGGTACAGACTGAATCAAAGAAAGATGCAAAAGAATGAGTTTGTCGATTTACTCTGTCAGGTTTGGCATAATGGTTTGACACCAGATAACGTTAGAAAAGGCTTCAGCCATGTAGGCATATTTCCATGTGATCATGCTAAATATCCTGTATCACGCTTTGATGCGGAAAAGCTGGCCAGGTATAGAGCTTTTAAACAAACTGGTAGGTCCAACTGTGATGGGAACCAAGAATGCATAACAGCTGAATCTTTTGAAAATCCAAATACTGTCACTGAGTCTCTGTCTCTGGGCAATGTAACACCTTGCACTTCGACATCAGATAAGCCACGAGATCTAGAAGTATCATTGTCTTACATCTGATAAAACAATGTCTAAGCCTAGTACTAGCAATTCCGAGTCTCTTATTGGATCACCTGTAGGTGATGGGTCACAGTCTTCTTCGTCTTTTGAGATGTTACAGCTCCAAAAAAATTAATAGAACTCTTGCTCCCAAAAAGAAGAGAAAAAAGAGTAGACGCAAGCTCAAAAGTAATTACAAGCGATGAATGGATTGCTGCCGAGCAATTGAAAAAAGACCAAGAAAATGACAAATTGAAAACAAAAGAACTGAAATGTCTTGGTAAGCTAAATAAAGGAGAAAAAACTGCTAAGAAAATCTAACGCAAACAAAAAGATTAGGCCTAAAAATAAACAAAACCTCCTATCATCTATTCCTCTGGGTAATGGTAATCCTCTAACTTCAAATGCTGAAAGTAAGAAAACCAATGCAGAAAGTTTAGATGAAATATCGAGTGGTAGGCCAACAGTAATTACCCAAACTGACAACCAGTTGTATCTAAAAATGGAAAACAGTAGTAGGCCCATGAAAAAGAAGCAAAGAAAGGCAGGACATATCAAGATAGAAATAGATGAAGATACCTCTGATAGTGATGAACCGTCTCTTTGTGATACTGACGAGGAATCGTTAAGTGATTTAATTTCCAACTCCAAAAAGGACATAATCAACCCTGTTGCATATGAGGCACCTGTTTTTTCAGGAAAAATATAAAGAAAGGGACTTTTGTTTTAGTTGATGTTAAAGGTGGTAAGAGGAAATCAACCCATTACAAATATGTCTGCCTCATAGAACATGTCGATATGGATGATGGTGAAGTTACCGTACAAGGCTTAAGGTGCTTTGCAATGATGAAATTACCGATTTTGTGTACAATGAAGGGGACATATTCAATATTGATTGGATATGGATATTAGAAGCTGTGTTACCTTTCCTTTGACCACACATTCAAAAATAGAAAAATTACCTATGTTTTCCCTGGTTGTGTTAATGTTTTTTGAACAATGAATGAACAAAGATGTTGATTTTATATCGTGATTTCTGATTTTTAAGCTTTCTATTTCTGTGAACCATTATTTTTGGCCTAATTTATAATAATAAAACATTTACAAATTTAAAGCTTGAGAGTTTGTTACTAATTTCCCTTAGATTATTTATACCTAAATCCATTTCAAAAAAAATTTATCCTTCCTTATTTTCGTATTAATTAGTGAAATATTTTAGTTTCCATATTAAAACATGAAAAAAAATCATTAAAGATAAAGTTAAGCAAATTAAAGGTTATGGAAATAATAGATTATATATATTTCTATAAGCTGATATGTTTTTTAAGTAATCAGATGCTCATAATATGGTAAATTTATTGAGATGTTTCACAATAGCCCCTTGGCTGTTTCATAATAGCCCCTTTTCTTGGGGCTAAAGTGAAACACTGTTTTATTTTTTTCATGATTTTATTTTATGACATAAAACATTATTGATACCATTAACTTATAGAGGAAACAAAGCTACAAATTGCTGAATTTTTGTTTGTGGGTTAGGGCAAATAGATTAAAAGTTATATTGCAAAGTTTACATTTTTGTTTCATATTAGCCCCGATTGACCCTACATATATATATATATATATATATATATATATATATATATATTGTATATAAAGCTTGATTCTCTGTTTGACAAAACAGATATATATAAAATATTTCATTACTTAAGGTTTTTACAAAAGAAGTCTGCAAATCCTAAAAAATTGCCTTGTGTTTCGGGATTTCTAATGAATGCTTCCAATTTCAAGAACAACAATTTTTGTTATTATCTATGTGTAATAATCACGAGAACATTTCTTTTACAAGAACTTATATTGTTTTATAATAAATTTTGTTTAAAATAAATTGGTACTTTGGGATTATACCGACCACACCCAGACATGAATCGTTATTTCACATTTCGTTTCTACTGATTACTAGATTAGCGTAGAACAATATTTCGTCAATATAAAACAGGAATTGTCTTATCGCAAACACCTCCCCATCCTCAGACAGAGGTCAAAGTCGAGCGTCTAGTAGATAACGTGATTGCAGAGTCTCGCCGCCCGTTCAGCTGGTGCATCGCTTTGTTGTACTTCCGTGTTTTACCTCTACATTTCTCCAAACACAAAAATTCAACAAAAACAAACATTTACCAAACTAAACTTTTTATTAAAAAAACACTCAAAACTTGTTTTTATTCTTGATCACATTCCGCCACCCAAAATGCGAGTGCCTCCGGCCATCAGCGCGGGCTTCGACAGCACCTTCGGTGCTGCCCCGCGCTGATGTCGACGAAAGAAAAACATCCCTCGAGATAGTACCTATCAGTAAAATATCAAATTCTAGAGGGGCTAATCAGAAATATAAATTGAATTGTAATGGAAAGGCAATGATGTACCGTGCAAATCACGTGATGCCGCGCGGCCTGCCGTAATCAGGATTCTCGAGAAAGATAAGATAACAGCGACAACAATACCGATCACAATACCTGGAAATGCTTGTAAGTTTGTAATTTTGTAATTGAAGAGTTGTTTTTTCGTTCTATCATGTTTGTTTCTATAAATTTCTATTTTTGTGTTCTTCATACTGGTGTGGTCGGTATAATCCCAAAGTACCAATAAATTAACTGCAAGGTAACAGTTGAATTTATTAAGCCGGTTTGATGTACATTCACAAAGTCTCAGTTAACTACGTTAGCATCCTCATATACTCGTCCAAGTGATCTGATGTCGGAAAAGTTGGACGATCTGAGGTCGGGAAAGAACCAATCGGAAAAGCCCCTGGTCATCAGTTTGAGCCTGAGGTTGGGTTTGAGTGTTTTCCATTTCCTGTTCTGTTTGTTTGAATTTTAAAGTCCCTTTATTATTTATGAGGTTGTCACTTTGTATATTAAACTAATTATTTTAATTTCAAACATTGATTTTTTTTAACGTTGATCTCTAACTTGCCAGTCTCCTCTTCGATATAAAAACCGGATCCGCTTATCATACTCTGACCCAAGATAACTGATGTACAAAATTTCATGTCATCTTATATGTTTTTTTGCTAGGTATTAATGTATCAGTGAGTTGGTCACTCAGAATATCTCTGTATGAGCATAGGGTGGAGTAGGCCTAAGCTATTACACTTGAAAATAAGATTCATTATAAAAAAATTAGGCCTATAAATACAAGTTTAAGATATTTTACTCAACATATATCTTCCAGTATATTATTCAAACAAGGGGCTTACATATACAAAAACCCTACCTATCCTTTTTAACTAATGAACTTTACATAATTATGTGGATATATTACATCACCTAAGATTAAAATGGAAAATGGTTTTCTCTTGTGTTTTATTCTTTAAATGACATAACCTAATATTCCCCACTTACTTATTAAATATTAGGCTACTAACCTTTAAAGCTACATAATGTTTTAGTTATGTACATGTATGCTGGAATTTGCAAGAAAAACATAACCTAAAAATTACCTGTGTATCTTGTTTCTCTTTCTCCGATTCTTGTTTTTGTCCTTTTTGCAATTTAGCCCATGTTTTAAAATCATCACATGCACGGCAAAACGCCGATTTATTAGCACGACCAGGTTCGGTTTCCACCATGAGTTTTCAAAGACCTAATTTGACAAGATCATTCAATCCCAGATTTGCACACACTGGACTAGGACTTACGAAAAAAATTGGCTAGCCTGCTGATAACTCCCGGACTGTATTGGGTGTTGGCACCATTGAATAGGGAACACCTCCCAGTGAATAGGGAATTACCGTTTTGTTAAAAAAATTGAGTTCAGCATTTTCTTTTGCCATGCCATTCACAAACACCTCAAATTGCTACTTTGGAACCTGCTAATCTCCTATGCTATTGGTTGAAAATGGCGTGTCTAACATTTGGTTTAAGGGTAAGAAAATCGAATGGTCATCAGCTTGATTCTTCAAGTGATCCTATAAAAGCGATCTTTTAGTTCTTGGATATCTTAAGAGCCTGTAGTGATAATATATATATATATATATATATATATATATATATATATATATATATATATATATATTATATATATATATATATGAATCTGAAAAACTTTGGTAACTCTAAATTGGTAACCTTTATATATTATTATTATAGTCGGTCATGTATTGGAACATAACTAGCGATACGACCAGTGAATTACCGAACATTCGGTCATTCACTGGAATCAAGCCAATAATTTTTTTCAGCACTGTCAACAATGTTTTTATGAAAGAATATAACCTTAGAAACCTTAAAAACTAATTTATTAATTTACTAGTAACTTAAAATAATAGTAACCAGTAACTGACCGGGGGTAGAAGTTGGTGGTCATTCACTGGGACAAAAGTGGTAATTTACTGGTTATCATCTTATAACACATGTAAAGTGCTATTTAGGCCTATCTTCATTAATTTCTGTTGAAATCTGTATTTAATGTCTCCCTCTAATTTCCCATAAGGCATTATAAAATATACTATATTTGAGATGGTGTTCATAGTTAATTAAAGTAGGTTATTGATAGTGTTGATTTATTTCAGAACCATGGATGACCCTGAAAACAATCCTGCTGGTGAAGCAGAGCCTAACGGAGATGATACATCCAGCAAGAGGCCTTGTCAGGGGTTTAAATACACTTTGGCTCAACTTACAAAAGCTATGGAAGAGGTAAACAGTGTCAAATTTTCTGCCATCAAAGAGTGCAAGGTTTATGGAATTCCTAAAGGTAAGTTAATAAAAAAAAAACACTTCATTCGACTGAGCCAATAATTAGGAAAATGGTACCACCCTCAGTACTCACCCCTGAAGAAGAAAACAAAATGGAAGAATGAATTCTGGCTAAAGCAAAATTATGATTTCCTATGCATCCCGATGAAGTGAAAGTTAGTGTCCAAAGAGTAATAAAAGGTTGTGCACGAGAAAATACTTTTTAAAATGTTTCTTTAAGAGGAAAGAATCCAGATGTAAAAAGAAAAATACTGAGGTAATCTCAAAAGCGAGAACTTTAGTTACAGAAGACAAAATAAGAGTCTGGTTAAAAGATTTAGATCATGTAAGCCCTAGACATACTAGAAGACTATAAAAGAATGTTCAACTTAGATGAGACCGGAATGGCAAAAAACCGGTAAGGTTTTATGACCAAAAGCGTAAAGAAACTTATGAAATTGCTCCTGGTCCAGAGAAGGAATGCATAACTGTGCTTTGCACCTTTTCAGCTGCAAGACGAGCTATTGACCCCATGGCAGTCTATCCATTTAAACGTATCCCAAGAGATATATCAGAATCCGTAACTTCTGGATTTGCAATAGAACGAAGTGACCGGGTGGATGATCAGTTGAACTTTTTATGCGTACATTGCACACGTATTGTTAAATTAAATGTTCAACTAGCCGTACTATTGCTGTTAGATGCGCACAAATACCACATAAACATGGAACTATATAATTTTTGTATTGCTCATCAGATACTAATAATAATGTGCCTTCTGCCCAATGCAAAACACATTATTCAATCATGTGATGCGACTATTTTTAGACCTCTTAAAATTGCCTGAAGAAGGAAAAACAGAAAGTACAAACCTGCAACAAACGTCATCTTTGCCCCAATTTTCCAATCAGCATTTTTGGCAGTTACTAAAGAAATAGTGAAAAATAGATTTGCTACAAGTGGTTTGTATCCCTATTATCCAAACATAGTAGATTATTCTAAGTATCTCTGTCAGGTGTGACCAATTAAAGAAAAAACGTAATAAAAATAAGTTCTCTGAAACTGACTAAAAAATTACTTTAAAAGTTCTAGAAAATAAAATATCAAAGATTATGTGGTTTTTCAATTATATTTATTACAAAAACATGGAGAGCCTGCTGTTGCAGAACCAAAGAATTTATATTCTATTTGTAAAAAAGTTAAAATCAACATTTTAAAATCAAATTCGTCCACAATCTAATCTGCAACCAGAACAAATAAAACTATAGAAAGATGTTGAAATAAATTAAATTAAATAAGCTTAGAAGAAGGAGGAAAAGAGTTGGTAACAAGTGAATAAGTAGTGGGAAAAGAGCAGTAAGGAAAAAACAATCAGAAGAATATGACCAGTATCTCTCTGGCAGCATACAAAACACATAATTATTCAAAGAGTGAGGATTGTTTAGGAATACTTGTCTAATATAGGATTTTAACAACTGGCATTTACATGCTCAGCTTGTCTTTAATTTTTTCCTGCATTAATTGTTTCGGATTAGCATGATCCCATTCCACATCAACTGTGTGAGGTTGGATGGGTGATATGATTTATTTCATTAGTAGTGCTATTGGTAGCTATGTTAACGTCTTGTTTATAAGAGTATCTAAGTATATCTTTAGGTACTTTCAAGTGAAATTATGCAAAATTATATAGTGGATGGCTTTGGATATAATAATTTTAATCAGTGTAATAAATAAATAAATAAAAATGCCTTTTATTGGAGCGTTTCTCAGTTACATTACTGTTTTACAGAATTACTCAAGTCACTACATAAACATTCTAAAGACTAAACTTAACAGAGCTAATCATATAATAGGAATATTTACATTTAAAACAGATCACTTATTATGCTAGTTCCTATGTACAAAAACTTTCTTTAACCCCTTTCTTAAATTTAACAATATTTACAAGACCTTTTAGGCTATCGGGAAGGTCATTGTACACCTTTGGCCCGAAATAAGAGAAACTCTTCCTTCCGAGCTCTAAATTTACTCTTGGAAGATGAAGATTTTCTCCATGTCGAGAGGCCCTCTGTGACACTTGATCCATATACAGTAGTCTTTCCCTGAGGTACTGAGGTTCCTCAATAGATCTTGTGGACCATACATGAGGACAGTACTCCACAAACTGTGTCCACGGTGGGGTGATACGTGTTCGAATTTGCGGAGTGAGAACACGAAGCGCACAGCCGAGTTTTGAACTCGCTGAATTCTGGCAATATCACCCCTTGAAATGCTGTTCCCATACGCCGGATAGCAGTAGTAGAATACAGAGAGCACCAAGGACAACACGATCTGCAATTTAGCAGACTCGGGAAGCAATGATCTAAATCTGTAGAGACCCCTCAGTCGCCCTAAGGCGCGTTGAGTAGCATGCGTGACATGGTCGGAGAAAGAGAGTCCGCTGTCAAGCACAACACCGAGTGTTTTCACCTGGTCGCAGACTTGCAAACTCGCACCCCCGAGCACAACACCCACACCTCTCTCCCTCAGTGTCTCCACCAGATCACGTGGTGCATATGCAAAACACTACACTTGTCTACGTTCAGTTTCAAACCATTTGCAGTCGACCAAGAGAAAATTTCCTCCAGGTCAGCATTGATTCGAAACAGAGCGTCCTCAGCGGACGAAGCGTCATAAGACAAGTGCAGCTGGCAGTCATCCGCATACAGGTGTACTTTGCAGTTCTGCACACAACTGGGAAAATCAGAGGTGTACAAATTGAACAACACTGGGCCAAGGCAACTGCCCTGAGGCACTCCTCGCTGCTTAAAAAGTGGAGATGATGTCTCACTCCCCAGCCTTGTCACCTGGCTTCTTCCATTCATGTAAGATTGCATCCATTCAATTACATTTTCACCAAAACTGTAGGACTTCATCTTAGCTATCAGCAATTCGTGATTGATCGCATCAAAGGCTTGTGAAAAATCAAGCAAGACTAATGAGCTGCATTTTCCTGCATCTTTTGTGTCTATAAAATCGCTAAATAGGTTTACCAAAGCCGAGCAAGTACTATGATTTTTCCTGAAACCAGATTGAGTTTTTGGTAGTATCTTGTTTATTTCAATGAACTCCACAACCTGTTGAGTTACAATCTTCTCCAAAATCTTTGGTATAGCCGGTAAAATCGAAATAGGCCTTAAATTCTGGACACTTTTAGGGGCAGAAATCTATACGAGAGTAAATCTCAGTGAATTTGGTTTCAAACATTTATTAGAATTTTGTACTATTTTTCTTGAAATAAGGGATTGGGCACGTAAAAGTACTTTAATCCTCCATGCTGTCTTCAGTCCTGGACAACACTCCTTTTCATAGGTAGATTCCCTATCAAGAGGTGATTCTACCGTTTCAGATCTTGTCAACAGCTACACTGCGGTCCTATGCTGAGTAATTTTGATTACTCTAATGACACAGAATGCATTAAAGAGTTTACCACAGTCAACTGTTCTTCTTAGTGAAAGTTTGCATAAGGATTTTTGTTGTGATATATTTGGTGGTTTTATTAAAGGCCATTGGAATTAAAAAAGTTAAAATGGTAATTATTTTAGATGGAAAAGGTGTACTGTACTTTAAATAAAATCAATTGGCAATATTTGGATATTGAAAGTAGTTTGACAAAACCCACTAAATTTTTAATTTATCACTTTTTTGCTGAGTCAGTAAATGTGATGTATGAGGTGTTTGAAAAGTATTAGAAGAAGAAACATGACAAATAGGAAATACTACAGTTTATTTTAACATTTGTGTTTTACTTTGCTAAAAATAAAAATGGTTTAGCTCCTCTTATATCTTTTTATAGACTTGCTATTATTTGCTGAGATTGTCACATGGTCTTCAGTGAATTATAACAAAAATTAACCCACATGATCCTACTGGTACCTATATATAACACCTTACTGTGGTGTATTAATTGTCCTAGTCATCATGGTAGAGTTACTCTACAGGCAGGTGTGAGTTAAAATTTACATATTACTCATTCTACCCCTTTCAATCAGGGTTTACTTCAAACCTAGGGCCGGATAATTGTTATTTTGCATTTCATGTATTATGACAACCAAAATTGCAATGAAATGGCTTATTATTTTCTGCAAAATGAATCTTTCACCCTGATGTTTTTAAAATATAACAATACTGAAGAATAATAGGTTCGAATTTCATACATACAAATGTAATTTTAAGTATCAATTACTATTATTTGTAAAGATATTTCCTTTTCTTCTTTTTTAGAAGTGAGAAATTCTGAGGTTATGACTGCTTAATAGATTTCCTTGGCAAATAATCACTATAATAACACCATAATATACTATATTGATACACCAGTGATTATAGCATTCTCTGAAATGAAATTGTGGCTAAGCCCTGGTTATACTAATCTTGAGAATTTATGGTATACCAAATTCACATTAACATAATTTGTTTTGAGTTGTGGATGCGCAATTATTTGTTAGTGCTCCTTTTATAATTTTTACAGATAACCAAATTTGTAAATCAGGTAAAATAAGAACACTATATTATTACAAATAATAAATAAATACTTTATTGGACTAGATCATGTTTGTGCATAGTAAAGTCAAGAGCATATGTGTCAGTTATTAAGCTATAGGATTTTGGCTTACATTGCTTAGCTGAAAATATTATGATTATGGCATTAATTATGAACTTAACATGTTTTATTTATGGTACGTAAAATTTAATATGAATCACAATATAAGTATACTATAATTATATGAAAAATAACGTTCAGTCAAACTATATATGGTATTATTTATTTATATTTTAATATAAAGGTTGATAAATTTGGCTTCCAACAATCAACTTTTATTTGATACACTATGAAATTTTTTCTACATGTATATTACAATGTTTCATGCAACCATATGATACAATAGGTGGATGTAAGCTTTGAGTTGGACCAATTAGCTGACTTAGTTTAAAATAATATATTGCCAACTTCATGTTTGTATTTACTTTTAATGTACATAAATATGAGTAGTTCTAATATGGGTTTAGGTTTTTATTTTGTACACACCACATCACAAACAATCATAAAGTTTTTAATTATTGAGAAGTATTAAAACCATCAGATAACTATTTTTGTTGAAAACCCCCCCTTCCAGCCTATTGTGCTTGACAAAGTTTTATCCATTTCAACCCAACAGCTTTTTCTAATTTATTGAAATAAAATTACAACTACCTAATAGTTAATCCTTTATAAATTGGACAAAAAATAAATATGACATGTCAAATCAATCAGCAACCTTTAAAAATTAATGGAATTGTAATGCCATAGTAGCTAACTATCTAACTTATTTTAAATTATTTTAGCACTATTGCTGACAGAGCACTAGAAAATAATACCTATGATCCTAAAACAATAGACCTCTACAGTAAAATTTAATTCTTAATTGCTTGCATTTCAACCTTATAACAGAAGAAGTTTTAAAATATCCCTTCTGGCTTAATTGGAAGAAAGATAGATTTCATTTGTAGCTGTATCTCTAAATGTCAAACTACATGACTAATACATGATTAGTTTAAATGGTTAATTTGTACAACACTGATGGTATAACTCTGAAGGTTAAAATACTCGTAATACTTCAATATATTTTGAAATTTTATCATCTTGAATTGAAACCTTACAAGGCAAAAACCTTTGTAAACATATAAACTTGTTTATGAAAATGTGGTCTTTATTTAGTTACAATAAAATTATAAATTATGCTTTTAAAAATAGTCAATTACAACAATTCAATGCCGTTATATATTTTTAAAACTTTTGTATGATAGTTATCTCAAAATATCGTGGAATTTAATAAAGCACGTAATGCCCTGGATGTTCTACAACTCTTTTTTGTTTTAGTATATGATCCATGACAACTGAGATAAATCAATTCCTTTTTAAAATATTGAACAGCTATCATCTAAAACCTTAAACTTTATAAAAAAATTAATCAAGAATAAAATTTACTTGATAATTAAAAATAAGCATGTCAATTTTTAATTTAGGCTTTGAAATACTTAAGATATAAAATTTGCACAAATGTGAAGACCACCATCTTGAAACTTATAATTAGTACTAGCTGAGTACCAAGTTTAGTTTGAGTTAGCTAGATACTGTTTGAGATGGCCCCTATCTGGAAACTTAACACGATACAATGTATCATAATAATAATATAAACTTAAAAATGACCAATCTACATTGTATGAAATAAACGTGAAAATTGAAGCACCACCTCCTTCACTTGAACTTTCTTCAAAATTAATGAAAATGTTGCCCTAACATAATTTGAAAACCTCGTGAAAAATTACGTTTGTAGAAAAACTCACCAATACAGTTTGTCAAGGAGTTACAGATCATTGAACTGATGAGCAACTGGGAAGGCAATGCCCACAGTGCTTTAGGATATTGCCCGTATTCTGGTATCATCATTTTCCATACTGAGAAAGAATTCCTCAACTTGTAAAATGCATGTGCACTATATCCACTTGTCTTCACTAAGTATCGAGGGTATGAGTGGAGGTTCTCAACAACATCTTGTTTGAATATTGTTCATCAAATTATCATAAAAGTTATTCTGAGTTACCTAAAGACCAATAGAGTACAATAAAATTGTATAGTGTTTGTGTTTCTCAGGTTAATGTACTTGTGTAGGATTTTGTTTGTCTAAAAAATAAAAATAAATTTCCTTAATATAACGATACCAATATCTATAAGTGGTTAACAGTGCTTGTGTTAAAAGTGCATGATAAAGGTCAAATGTATTAATATTACATATAAGGAATACGGGTTCAGAAACAACAATAAGAAATTATATGTGAAAATATTTTTATGTGCAAGCAGATGTAATAATTTTATTTAAAACTTCTTAATTTTCATATATTGCTTTAATTGTATAGAGAAAAATAATATTTATGTATAAACAAAAGGCCTATGCAAATGCACTCATCCGTGATAAAAAGCATTTAAATGTGGCATTTTCCATTACTTTTCCCTTAATCTTAAAAAATAAGGTAATACACTTTTTCGTGTTTTACAGTTTACATTTATGGGTCTTGTATGTTTCTTTAGCTACATGTTATCATAAAATTTGATATATACAAGTTTTAAAACTGCCATCTAGTAAAAGAATTAATTTATTTCTAATCATTAAACAAAGTGCTATTAAGGGAAATAAGTAGATAAAATAAACTAAATTAGCAACTCAAAGTGTTTATGAATTAAAATACTTAGTTTTTTTACTGAAAACACATATAGATGGACAAAAAACCAAAACTAGATAACATGTATTTGAGCACATTTTTTGCTTGTTTTTATTCAAAGATTTACTTGGTGTTTGTTACAATAACAAAATACACTTAATGAATATGTAGTTTATAATAGATGAAAAATATGGCTTAAAACACATAATCTGTAAAGTATTTTAATTTTAAGACAATGACAATAAACTTCTGAAACTCAGATTTTACCTAAATGAAATATAATAAAAGTCTTTTTTATCTTTCTTTTAATGTAAATAAATACAATTTATTTTATGGGGTTATTATAAATTGTATAAATCATTTATGGTGGCTCACTAGGGTGTGCAAAAGAGAAACACAGACCCTGAAAGTGATAAGATTGAAATTTAAAAATTCAAAACATGGAGTGTTAAAAAGTCGTTAAGGTCTTGTGTACAAAGTTTGTATAAGATTAATAATTATTAACTTAGCACTAAACATTGTAAACTATTAAGTTTGAGATTTAAGTTTCAGTGGTATACTTTTATCCCACACTTTAAGTTGAAAGCTTAATAGAAATTGGCACCATAACGGTGAATGTGCAATACAAGAATATGGACAACTTCAAGAGAAACACAGTGATAACTATTTACTCAATATAACTAGCAAAGTATTCAGTATAAGTGTACAACCAAAAACAGTTACCAGTGGACGGAACGGAACATCTAAACATCTGATTTACAGTTAAATATTTATATAAAAATATTAATGGAACAACAATCTATCCATCACACTATTTGGTGAACAGGTTTGCAGCTAACTAAATTATTACTTCTTTTGAAACAAAACATTAGCAAGAGTAAACATCTTAACATGTTTATGTTACTCATTTTATTTTTGTCCATACAGGAGAGTGTGTTGTATTTGGATTAGATCTGGATACCAGGTAGTAGAAACACTTTTGATGATAACCTCTCACTAAATGTAGAAAAGATACAACTGTTATAACAGTATTAAATAAAACTTAATCCAGGTAAGCCAGTCATATAAAGACCAAATATTTTGGTGTGTACTCATATGTATGTACTCGTGCTTCAGCTTGCTTCTGGTGAGCTGTGCAAGGCAGAGCACTGTATGTTCTTGTGTCGTCCAGTTATGATCTCAAAACACAAGTGCTGTAATAGAAAATCCCTCCCAAGTATGACGTGTGTAGTCTTATAAGACTTATTTCAGCAAAAATCACTCAGCAGCCGAGATTCATTGTGAATTGTGTATGGTTTATGATCCAAACATGGATCAGGTGTAGTCCATCGGTGGGTGCAAATTTTTAAAAATGGAAGAAGAAAAGCATTCATGTAAAAGAAAGGAGTAGTAGACCTTCTCTTTTGAACAAAGTCAATAAAAATCTTCGTGAGAACCGTCACGTTTGAAAGTTTCAGATAATTTTTTTAAAATTAGATAGATAGAAAAACGTAAGCTATCACAAATGTTGAGCTTGTTAGGTACCAAAACCACTTACCCTCACACAGCTTGAAGAACAAATAAACTTTTGGCCAAATTCAAAATTGGACGTTTTTGATCATCCCCATACAACCTGGACTTGTCTCCTACTTTCTGAATAGCTCTCTTATGATTATTATTTACATGTCTGAGGGTTAGTTTTAAGTGTGAGAAGTTAAAAAAAGAAGATCTAAAAAAATGGTTTGATATTTTTAACCATTTTGACACCCACCCATCGATTCTTTAGTAGATATTATTCTATTGATTGTACAAAATAACAGGTTGAGTGCTTTTACAATGCAAACTGGCTGTCAGTTCATATATTATATTAGTCAATATTATTAAGCTGATTCTTGATTTTTATAAATCATAAATAAAAATTCAAGATCAGAGCCAATTGAAATTTGTAAGGTTATGGAAATACAAATTCTAGTTTACCTATACAAATTGAAAAATCATATTTTTACTTTTAATTTTCTACAAAAAGAGTTTTTATTACATGCAAAAATAATGTATACAATTACAGATGTTTTATGGGTTATTTTTACTTATAAATAACAGGCATTTGACTTACTTAAATATTAGTTAACACAATTTTCAACAAAATTATATTATATTTAACATAATAAAATTATCTGTATCTAACAAAATCACAAAGTCATTCAGCTTTAATGAGAAAAACACGTCTCATATAGTCTAACAAAAGATCATTCAGCACCAATTCATATTGTGAATTGTGTATGGTTTTATGATCCATACATGATCAGTGTAGTCCATCGGTGTGCAAATTTTTAAAAATGGAAGAAAAGCATTCATGTAAAAGAAAGGAGTAGTAGACCTTCTCTTTTGAACAAAGTCAATAAAATCTTCGTGAGAACCGTCCCCCCCACGTTTGAAGTTTCACGGATTAATTTTTTAATTAGATAGAATAGAAAAACTAAGCTATCACAAAAAGTTAGCTTGGTTAGGTTGCCAAAACCACTTACCCTCACACAGCTTGATAGAACAAATAAATTTTTTTTTCTTTTGGCCAAATTCAAAATGGGAAACTGTTTTTGATCATCCCCATAACAACCTG
>NW_025783735.1:0-27311 GCF_021130785.1 Homalodisca vitripennis
AAGCCGTCATAAGCTTTAAAGCTGAGGCTTAAAAAAGAGGAAAAAAAAAGAAATAGAATATCTGACTTAAGGACCACAGTTTCCTTCAATCTATGAATCTCTCTTACAAAAAATAATGTTATAGGGGTTTATAGTCTGCTATAAACACAAAGAATCCATTACCGACAGTGAAACTGGACACTGGCCATAGGATTCCATCCATAAAAAGAAACGAGTACCGGGGAAACTAGTTCCTAAATGATTCCTAACCTAGGTCTATCAACTCAACAACCATAACAAAATATATATTTAATTAATAACGTTGAAGATAAGTAACCTACCAAATAAAGATTTTACAATGAACAAACAGTAACTTTTTAATGATATATAAATCCCCTTTTATAGCCGCAATTTTCAAGACTATACTCAATTAAAAGGGCAAGTTTATGAGAAACCCTATAAAAGGGCCCATACCTTAAAAACGTACGAAACCAATTTTGATAAAACTTTCTACACACACTCACTACATGGTCTACTATACTAAAAAACAAGCCTCATTCTTAGGCCACGCCTATTTCCGGAGCTACATCGATTTTACAGGCCAAGTGCTGACAAAAACCAATCTATGGACGGCCATATCTCAAAAATGTACGAGCCAATTTTGATAAAACTTTCTGTACACATTCACTACATGGTCTAGTATACTAAAATATAAGCCTCATTCTTAGGCCACGCCTATTTCCGGAGCCACATCGATTTTACAGGCCAAGTGCTGACAAAAACCAATCTATGGACGGCCATATCTCAAAAATGTACGAGCCAATTTTGATAAAACTTTCTGTACACATTCACTACATGGTCTAGTATACTAAAATATAAGCCTCATTCTTAGGCCACGCCTATTTCCGGAGAGCCACATCGATTTTTACAGGCCAAGTGCTGACAAAAACCAATCTATGGACGGCCATATCTCAAAAATGTACGAGCCAATTTTGATAAAACTTTCTGTACACATTCACTACATTGTCTAGTATACTAAAAATATAAGCCTCATTCTTAGGCCACGCCTATTTCCGGAGCTACATCGATTTTACAGGCCAAGTTGCTGACAAAAACCAATCTATGGACAGCCATATCTCAAAAAATTGTACGAGCCAATTTTGATAAAACTTTCTGTACACATTCACTACATGGTCTAGTATACTAAAATATAAGCCTCATTCTTAGGCCACGCCTATTTCCGGAGCCACATCGATTTTACAGGCCAAGTGCTGACAAAAACCAATCTATGGACGGCCATATCTCAAAAATGTACGAGCCAATTTTGATAAAACTTTCTGTACACATTCACTACATGGTCTAGTATACTAAAATACAAGCCTCATTCTTAGGCCACGCCTATTTCCGGAGCCACATCGATTTTACAGGCCAAGTGCTGACAAAAACCAATCTATGGACGGCCATATCTCAAAAATGTACGAGCCAATTTTGATAAAACTTTCTGTACACATTCACTACATTGTCTAGTATACTAAAATATAAGCCTCATTCTTAGGCCGCCACGCCTATTTCCGGAGCTACATCGATTTTACAGGCCAAGTGCTGACAAAAACCAATCTATGGACGGCCATATCTCAAAAACGTACGAGCCAATTTTGAATAAAAACTTTCTGTACACATTCACTACATGGTCTAGTATACTAAAATATAAGGCCTCATTCTTAGGCCACGCCTATTTCCGGAGCTACATCGATTTTACAGGCCAAGTGCTGACAAAAACCAATCTATGGACGGCCATATCTCAAAAACGTACGAGCCAATTTTGATAAAACTTTCTGTACACATTCACTACATGAACCAATCTATGGATATGAATATGGTACTTAGAACTTGTATGTATTTTTTGTTCATTTGGCATTACCCAGGAGGCACCGTGTGTAGTGGTAAAGAAATTGCAATGATTGAAATGAGATTAAGAATTACCTTTTTAAAAGTGATATTGTAAAACATGTAAAACTTTTTTATTTGAAGTACAATGAATGATCCTTTACTGAATATTTACCATTACACGGACGCGAACAAATTTACCTCCCATCATCCTGTGTTGTTTGTATTTGTCACTCACCTTCTACAATATTTTGACTCTTGGTTCAAGGAGCAGCCACTACATGTTGGCGCTAACTTGAAATTATTGGTCACAGATGATTTCATGCAATCAAGGAGCTGCCATTACATGTTGGCGCTAACTTGACTTTATTGGTCACAGATGATTTCATGCAATCAAGGAGCAGCCATTACATGTTGGCGCTAACTTGACATTATTGGTCACAGATGATTTTCATGCAATCAAGGAGCAGCCATTACATGTTGGCGCTAACTTGACTTTATTGGTCACAGATGATTTCATGCAATCAAGGAGCAGCCATTACATGTTGGCGCTAACTTGACATTATTTGTCACAGATAATTTCATGCAATCAAGGAGCAGCCATTACATGTTGGCGCTAACTTGACATTATTGGTCACAGATGATTTCATGCAATCAAGGAGCAGCCATTACATGTTGGCGCTAACTTGAAATTGTTTGTCACAGATAATTTCATGCAATCAAGGAGCAGCCATTACATGTTGGCGCTAACTTGACATTATTGGTCACATGATTTCACGCTATTAAGAAGCAACTTTTACAAGTTGGTACTAACTAATACCTTCTAATTTCAAGCAATGTATATTTTTGTAAGTAAGTTTTTCCATTATTGTCTACACAGGGCACAGAAAACTCTCACGTCTGATTTATTTAAAATATTACTATCTTTTGGTACATCATCCAGGCAAACAACCTGGTCGTAATATGTGATACCATCTTGAACACATGCAGTGCATTCAACACTTTCACTTTCCTTATCATGTGGTATTATGGAAGTAAAATTCCATTTTACATTGCAAGCATATATTTATCATGCTTTCCGAGTGGAGCAACAATTTCTTGAAAGGTAAGCTCTGTAGCGGTTTGGAGAAAAAGATTGAACAGAAATGCTATCGTTGGTCATTAACTGCTCTATAAAATACATAACAAATGCGCCACAGCTATATCCATCGTGTTGTACTGGATGAGTATACTGGACAAATCTCCATCCCTTGTTTACATTATCCACGTTTTGTTCTGTTAAATGCGCAAAAAATTTAAATGAATCTATCAAATAATCTTTTTTCTGCAGTCTTTAAGCCTACTGTTACATTTTCAGTATCATCCATAGGATCTATGTATGTAAATGTTTTCTCTTTTACATTAGCATAAACAAGTACCCAGTGAACACCACTAATGTTAACGGGAAAAACAATTTAGTTGTATTCTCTGTAATTATAGAGTTTTTGTAAAGCAAAGTGGTCTCTATCCAAATTTTTGCCTTTCTCAAGAACGTTAGTACTAACATTGTTCATGAAACACTACGCTGTTTGTATGTGGGTAAGCAATCTGAAGCATAAAACTAACACCTACAATTAGATCTGAAGTAATCCATTTGTTTGATTGTAATATTAGCATATCTTCTAAGTATAAATAATGTTTACTTATTGGACCTTTCAAGATACAAACAGCGTAGTTGACTCCATTACTCAAAGACACATAGAAATTAAGATCATCGATTAAACCATTTGGCAGAACTTGTTCTTAATTATGTCTATTTGTGACTGAGACATGACAACCTCTTGCTTGGCCTGTAAAATCGATGTAGCTCCGGAAATAGGCGTGGCCTAAGAATGAGGCTTGTATTTTAGTATACTAGACCATGTAGTGAATGTGTACAGAAAGTTTTACCAAATTTGGCTCGTACATTTTTGAGATATGGCCGTCCATAGATTGGTTTTTGTCAGCACTTGGCCTATAAAGTTATTGTGGCTCCGGAAATAGGTGTGGCCTAAGAATGAGGCTTGTATTTTAGTATACTAGACCATGTAGTGAATGTGTACAGAAAGTTTTAATCAAAATTGGCTCGTACATTTTTGAGATATGGCCGTCCATAGATTGGTTTTTGTCAGCACTTGGCCTATAAAGTTAATGTGGCTCCGGAAATAGGCGTGGCCTAAGAATGAGGCTTGTATTTTAGTATACTAGACCATGTAGTGAATGTGTACAGAAAGTTTTATCAAATTTGGCTCGTACATTTTTGAGATATGGCCGTCCATAGATTTTTTTTGTCAGCACTTGGCCTATAAAGTTATTGTGGCTCCGGAAATAGGCGTGGCCTAAGAATGAGGCTTGTATTTTAGTATACTAGACCATGTAGTGAATGTGTACAGAAAGTTTTATCAAATTTGGCTCGTACATTTTTGAGATATGGCCGTCCATAGATTGGTTTTTTGTCAGCACTTGGCCTATAAAGTTATTGTGGCTCCGGAAAAATAGGTGTGGCCTAAGAATGAGGCTTGTATTTTAGTATACTAGACCATGTAGTGAATGTGTACAGAAAGTTTTATCAAAATTGGCTCGTACGTTTTTGAGATATGGCCGTCCATAGATTGGTATTTGTCCAAAAATAGAAGAGGGCTAAAGTGAGGGTAGTAATATAATACAGTAGACCCATGTATTCAAAGTAATTGTATTAAGTAAAATCTATAGATATTTTTGTATTTGTTCTTTTTTTAAATTATAAAATTTAATTTTAATAATATAATTTAATCTTGAAGTGATTGAAACTGGTTCAGGAACTAGGTTAGTTGTAGTTCAGGAACTAGGTCAGGAGTAGTTCATGAACCAGGTTAGGATTCAAGGTCAGCGGATTAGTTCTTTTTATGGATGGAATCTATGGCCAGTTTCACACTGCTGAACCATTATACTGTTGACTGTGACGAATGACTGTCGGTTCGAGTGTCGACTGCTACTAATACTGAGTAAATGTCAATTTAAGATGTTTAAACTTCTAGTGTTTAACGTATGCATATTCTTAAATAAATTATAATTTATCTTCTTATTGCACTTAATAAAACTTTGGAAGTGCACTACAATGGATGAAGACTGGCAAACAAAGAAAGTCAACTATTAGAGAAAGAGCTGAAATGTTATTTGTTTCTCAAGAATTGTGTGATTGTGAATTCCTTGTAGGTACTGAAAAGGTTAAGGTGAGCTTAAAAATTAATACTACATGCTAACTTATATATTATTTCTCAAACAGTTTTTATCCAAGTATAATATTGTGGTACTACTTTTCAAGGACACAATTCACATTTGTTGTTGTTGATGTTGTCAATAGAAAGTGCAAAGTGACTAGGATAGCAATGTTAATTTAATAAAAATGAGGAAAGGACTAAACAATTTTTTTAAGCATGGTAAGCCGTTAGGTAGGGTGGTTGGTAACTGCAGTTCCATTTCGGATCACAAAAACTATGAAGTAGTATATCAAAATAAACTTATTGATAGCCTATCTATTAAATGGTAATATTAATCTGATTATTTATAGCCTATCTACTAAAAATTAATGCTGATTTTATATTACTATACCTTATTATAGGGTGATTGTTTAATTTACCCACTTCACAGTATTGGTACTTACATATTAACGCCACCGCAGCAAATATTTACTACAGTGAAACTGTTTAAAAGATAATGGCTCCCGGATAATACCAAAGTACCTTTATTAGTTTTGTAGATAAAAAAATATAGCTGAACTATACCTACGATGACAAAATAAGTACAACATTATTCGATTTGACATTTTGATGTTGTATTATTCTGTAGTTTATATAGTCATAACATATTAATGCCACCACAGCAATATTTCTACCAATGCACCAATAAAGGAACGTCGTTTGGAATCTTATTTATCAGAGTTCATATGGCGACAGCATCCGTTGAAAGAAAATAAAGACAGTTTTGAATCTATCTTGTATTCTTTATCTGTCTATTTTCTATCCAAATCCTAGTTAATAATTTGCTTTTAAATAAAATATTTTGGAGTTCTAAAGTGTTTTGATGGTAAAACAAAGTGTTTTATTTTATGTATTATCAACAAAATTTTAGGTTTAGATTGTCTGCACTTGATAACCATAACTTTTTTACTGCGGTGGCGTTAATACGTAAGTACCCACAATATTATTTTTCAAAAGGAAATTAAGCCCTACTTAAAAATTTGATTAAAAAAAAACAATATATAAACACTTAAATTTTGGAAACACTGAAACTTTTTTAATATTGTAAAAGGCCGTAGTTAGTAGTTGAACTGGCTAACAGTAAAACCTCCACCTGCGCTGAGGGCGACGGATGAAAAAACATCCCTCGAGATAGTACCGATCAGTAAAATATCAAATTCCAAATGTCTAATTTCTAATGTTAACTAATTAATACAAACTCATCTAACCATACTAATCCTGTCTAAAAAACAACAGTAATTTTGTACTTTTCTTGTGTGAACATTGTTATCCCGATAAACCCTCCATCAATGTTTACCCACTCCTTAGGTTGTTATCCCTCACCTTGAAACTCCTATTCCTCTCAGTTCCATATTTGATGGACTATTTGAGATATAACTTAAATTTCAAACATATTACCAATTATTGTGCAATATATGGATCACAGCCACGTAAAAATTCTTTCTGAAAATGAAAACGCTATTTTAAGAAATTTATAAAAGTGGTTTTAGATTGTTATAGCTCACATGGCTAATGTAAGCATTACCCTTGTTAAGAGTTAACTCATTTAATTTCATATTTATATGTCAAATTCAGCAAACTACATAAAATGGTTGTTGAAAATAATAACTTCACTAATTATTGCTTTTGTGAAAATATTCAATTGATATGAATAAATAGCAACAAAAAACTACTCAGACATATTTATGATAATTTGGCAGATTAGCTAGCTGAATAGCCCCATAGATTAGGAAAAAGATCAATTTTCCCCTTAAAACCAGTGAGGAATTTTTTCTCTTGAATAAAACAGAAATTTAAATCTGTTTAATTTAGCCTGTCTATTATTTATGTTAAGTAGCCTATACTTAACTAACCTTTCTTCTCTTAATATTTTTATTCAAAAAAAGTTGTTGATAGAATCAGATATAAAACAATACATTTAGTAGCACTAAATTGGTATTAAATAAAAAATTAAAATAGTTAAATAGAAAATAGTTTAAATAAATAAATTAATAGTTTTTTTTGTTTGGCCATATATCGATTGATTTAGTTCAATTTTCCATTTGGTTGCCCGATATGGAACTGTAACCTGATTGAATCTTGAGTAGGCTGTTTATGGCAGTAGGCCACCCCATAGAAGAAGAAAGGCCATTTAGCTCTCGTGAAATGGCATTTGGCTCCTTAGGCAGGGTGAAACTTTGGATTATGCGATTTGCAAGTGGCGTGGACTGAGCTTCCTGTTGAAGGCTTCCACTTTTTCCCCACTTTTTCCACTATAATGCCAGCGGCTTGATTTTATTCCACTGTCCAGTCTGTGCTAGTCAATCAGCGGAATACATACCATCAACATTTACACATTGTTTCAATGGAAGGTATTGTCAGTCTGCACCTTATGTCTTCACTATTGATGCCGTCATAGAGTTAGAGTTTACCTCCTAAGTTATTCAAGTAATGAAATTCTCATTCTGAAATAGTTAAAAAATCTTCTTTCTTTTCCTCAAAGATCTTGAAGATGTGACACAAATGCTCCTTTTAACAGACTAACACTAACTAAGGGGTGAACCCATGTTTTTCTTTCTCTATTATAAATAAATACTCATATACAATAGACGCAAAGGTAACTTGTTGTATGTGCTCACTGTGTTTGAAAGTGAAATTGAGACTCTGTTCTAGTGTGTTTTGACAAGCTAGCGCATGAAATGAAATGAAATGAAAAATGTCCTTTATTAGAGGCGAAGTTAGGACTATAAAGTCCTCTCTACCACTTAACCTCGTAAAAAATTAAACTAACATACATATACATGTATAACTAAAAATAAATCTATTTATTTACCTTATACATTAAAAGAATCTTAGCTTTAAAATAATAAAAAAACAACATCTATAATTAATGTAACTTTATAAAATATATTTACAAAAAAAACTATAATAAGACATACACGCATGCATTCATTCAACTTGCATTCAGTTGCCTTAAGTAACACATTCCAAAGCCGCCAACCGCTATACCCCCTGAGCCCCCAGCATCAAGGCCCTGACCTCCGCCCCAAAGCGAGCGCGCTTATCAATGGCTCTGATGTTTATAGGTAAGGCATTCCACAATCGGCAGGCAGAAAACTGTAAACGACTTACTAAAGGTAGTTGTTCGATGAATTGGTATAGATAATAAGGATGTACCCCTCCTTGTACTTCGTTCACTTATTTCAGACATAAATTGAAAGTTGTTTGAAAGATAACTGGGACAATTTGTATTTAAAAGAGCGTGCAACAGAATGAGTGAGTGATAGTCTCGAAGATCTTGTTAATTTTAATATAGATAATTGTTTGAAGAAGGGCGTTACGTGATCATCACGTCTGAGATTAAAAAATGAACCTAATGCAAAAGTTCTGAGCACGCTGGAGTTTATTTGAAAGCTCCACAGTCATGTCATTAATGACTATGTCACAGTAGTTGAAGTGAGGCAGTACAAGAGTCTTTATCAGCATTATTTTAACCTGGTGTGGTAGATATGAAGCCAGCCGCTTGAGGCTGTGAACACCGGCAAAGACCCTATTACATATCAAAGAAGCCTGTTCAGTCCATCTTAAGTGTTTGTCAATAATAAGTCCTAGATTCTTTACTTTCTCAGAGTATTCTAGATCTTGGTCATTTAGTTTTAATTTGGGAGCCGTAGTAAAGTCAATTTTACGAACAAGCTTTGAATGACCTATCATAATACACTGAGTTTTGTCTACGTTTAATTTTAGTCCATGTTTCCAAGTCCAGTGAGTAACAGCGTCAATATCGGAATTCATGAGAGTCACACAAGTTTGTATGTCCCTTATAGAAAAGTGGCGGTATATTTGTAAGTCATCTGCATATAAGTGAAAATTGGAATGAGTAATTTGAGTAGTAATGTCATTGATGTACAGTGAAAATAAAAGTGGCCCCAGGACTGAACCCTGCGGAACTCCACGAGTGACTGGTCTCCATCTCGACTGCTTCTCACCCGACCTGACACACTGGCGTCGTCCCGAAAGATAAGACTCAACCCACTTGACACTACCATCAGAGAAACCATCCTTCCTAAGTTTGATGAGGAGAAGGGGATAATAGACACAGTCAAAAGCCTTTGAAAAGTCGAAAAGGGTTAAAATGGTTACCTGACTCTTATCAATTCCAAGGCGTATATCATCAACTATTTTTAGAAGTGCAGTAGTAGTGCTGTGGTTGGAGCGGAAAACCAGATTGAAAATTTGATAAAATGTTATTACTTTCAAGGTATATTGAAAAATTGCTGATGAACAATCCGCTCCAAACACTTTGATAAAGCAGGGAGTATACTTATTGGCCTGAATTGTGAAGGATTTTGTGGAGAGGAACATTTCTGAAGTGGGCGAACTAAAGCAGACTTCCATGTCAATGGGAACATTGAAGTAGCCAGAGATTTATTGAAAATAGCAGTGATAGTTGGAAGAGTAACTGGAAGAGTATCTTTTATTAACCTTATAGGAATGCCATCGGCCCCGACTGCGTTACTGGACATCCTTATAATAGACTTTAACACATCTGTCTCTGTTACCGGAGTGAAAGAGAACTGAAACTCAGGTTTATCAAAAGTAGCACCTTCGAGCTCGGAGACATACTCCTGAGCCCCAGACTGATCAACAGGAATCTCAACAAAGAAGTTGTTGATATCATCGAGATTAAGGGAAACCGGGGAGTAAGTGTTAGGCTTGCCAACTCCAAGATCTTTCAGTTTTGACCATAAAATTCTGCTAGATTGTTTTTTAGACAGGGAAGAGTAGTAAAACCTGATCTTGGCATTTCTAATTTGTTGTTGCACATTGTTCCTTAATTTTTTATATACAGCCCAGTCATCACGTAACTTGGATCGCTTAGCCTTAAGGAAAGCTCTATCTCTTTGCTTCTGAAGGTGTCGAATAAATTCTGAGATCCATGGGGCAGGCTGTTTAGTTACTCTTTTTGAAACAAATGGAGCGTGTTTATCAAGAAGGCCATTCATTAATGAATTAAATTTTGATACCATAATGTCCACATTATCAGCCGATGTGACCTCATGCCATGGAGTTATAGAAGCATCGATAAGCAGGGAATAAAGATTGATATTTTTGTAGTTTCTATAAAAACATAACTTTTGGTTCGATCTTGGGAGTTCTTAGTTTATAAGCAAGAAAAATAAGGTCATGTTTGGAAAGGCCAGGAGCAGGAAGTTGCCCGTGGTGCGCAACCAGGGTTTGGTCACAGACAGCAATGATATCAAGCCAGGTGTCGGCAGTCTCAGTGTGGTGAGTGGCTTGCAGAGGAAGTAGGGTCATGTTACACGAGTAAAACATATTAGTTAAAAAAGTTTGGTCATAAGTAATTGGTCCAAGTAAATCAGTATTAAAATCTCCCATCACAATAACATGACTGTAGTGAGCCAAAAAACCCAGAAGATCATGTTCAAACTCAGCCATGTAGCCCAGGTGAGGAGCTCTGTAACAAACAGCAATTAAAATGTGTGTTCCATTAACACAGACGTCCAGAAACATGTATTCTGGCCGTCCATCTCTGGATGTATCGGATGATAGCAGGACAGAGACAAGGAAGTGTGGCCTGACGTACACAGCTACCCCGCCACCACCTTTGTGCAGGCGATCATTTCTGTACAGGTTAAAACCTGGAAGCTCGACACTTCTGTCACTTAAGTGAGGTTTCAGCCAGGTTTCTGAAATTAGAATAATGTCAACAGGAGATGGTTGAAACATGGAACGAAATTCATCAATGTGGCCATAAAGAGATTGTGCATTGACATGAGCTGCCTTTAAGAAGTTTGAGAAAGGAGTGAGAGATTGGCAGAGAAGATCTGGGAGGGCTGACGGAAGCACGCGCTGGCTCGGGGCAGCACCGTCAGACGCCAGCACCACAACACGCCGCGAGGCCCCGCGGGCCGCGACCGACAGACCGTGGCTGCGTCACTGCAGACAACCCTTTCATGCAACACACACACACATTTCCAACTTCACCGTGTAGTTTTAATTTACAAAACTTAAAACTAACATTATTCGAAAAAAGGGCTATATATGACCACATAAGTAACATACAGTAACACAACATAGATCCATCAGCTCAAATAAATACAATCTAATCAACTAAAATAAACAAAACCATATCAATAATGCTAAAATAGTAGTATAAATAAATACACCACAGTTGACTTCCACTTACTTAAAAAAAAGAAACTCACAATATAAAAAAATCAATAACTAACCATTAGATATAAGTACCTAATATTATTTACAATTTACCACAAACTTGTATATATATTATGACTATTGATTGTTATGTGAGATTTAATAGAAAATATTATAGTTTTGTAAAAAAAATTATTGTTCTGAATGTTTTTAAAGAATAATATTGTGTAACGAAATAAAAGTCATATTTATGAAATAAATATATTATATAAATACAATATTTTATTATTCTAGTAAAACAGAAAATAGTAAATGGTGGAAATCTATTGCAAAAATATTATTTTACTGTAAACTTGGATAGAATAGCCTAATATAAATAACAATTATTATACGATTTTATGAAGTACGTGTTTAGATAAACGGAATACTTAGACTATTTCATTAGTAGAAGTAGGCCTACTATTTAATAACAAAATAAAAATTTATATTAATAAAATAATATTGGAACTAAACATATAATATAGACTGATTATTAATTGTAGCATTTACAGAAATTATTTGTATTATTAAACGAAATAGTTATATTATGATATTCCTTTTTAAAGTTTATTTGGAATAAATAAAATGTGTATATGTAAAATTAAATTATACTCATATTCTTAAAAAAAAAAAAAAAAATAAGGTAATATTTATATAATAATTTTATGAACCAAAAGTAATAAAAGGAACAAAGAAATGAAAACTAAAATAACTTGATAGATACAACAAACGATTTACTTGGTGCCTGTTGAGTTCGATGCGAGGTCCGCCAGCCGAGTACCAACACCTTTCCTGCCGCCCCGATCAACCCACAGAACACGACCATCCAGCGTCCAAGTGTTCCTCGGCCCGTGCTGAGCTACTGCCGCCCGGAACACCTCCATCCTGCGTGCGGTCAGATCTTCGCGGATGGTAACTCCTGAGCCCTTTAACTTCTTCTTCGAAGCATACACTTGCTGGCGCTGCCGGTAGGTGGTAAACCTCACAATAATAGGGCGAGGCAGCTGCTTCCCTTCACTGTTTTGCCTGGACTGTTGACCGATGCGATGACTCCGGTGAATCGCCGCATCGGACAACTCCACTCCCAGCTTCTCCCGACACAACTCGACTACCAGCTTGTCCGTGTCTTCGCCCTTGGTCTCCTGTATGCCAAAGATTCTCAGGTTATCCCGCCTTTGATATTGTTCAAGATCGTCCGTCTTGTCCAGCACTCGATCCTCCAGCTCGCCTACTCTTGCTGTCACGGTGACCA
This sequence comes from Homalodisca vitripennis, assembly GCF_021130785.1. Taxonomy (NCBI): domain Eukaryota; kingdom Metazoa; phylum Arthropoda; class Insecta; order Hemiptera; family Cicadellidae; genus Homalodisca; species Homalodisca vitripennis. Next base: position 12,571 of record NW_025783735.1, read on the forward strand.
ACTCGTCATGCAGCCTCTTCAACTCTTCTTGGAAGGTAGCTAACGCAGCTCGTACCGCTACCTCCACAATGTCCTTTATTTTGTCTCCGAGGCGCTGAACAAGCTCAGTGATTACACCCGCGCTCGACAGATAAGAATTGACGCAACTCTCCACAGATACCGAATCGAGACCTCCCGTGTTTTTATCAGAGCTTGCCATTGTTGTGGATCCGGTCGAAGTTATCGCTGATGACGCTGATAATGAGCGCTGGAAGGTAGGTTTACTCTTATCAGTTGTAGATAAGGGAACGGGTTTGCCCTTCGCTCCCGACCTCAGATGCGGTGGCGACCGAAACATAAAATCTTTTTTATAAAATAATAAAACTCTTCGGCCAGTTTTACCCGCAACTATTACACTAAAACGAAGTGGAAGAAATGCTTTAAAAACTTATATAACTTTTTATAATTTTATACCCATTGACTTGCATGCTGCTTGCCTGCAGCTTGTAAAAACGCAATCGAGCCTGAATCCTATTTGAAAGTAACCACATTATTTTTATTATTGCTAGTTGTTACTGTTTTCACATGTATTGATATTTTTAGTTATAATGAATGTTTACAATTTATAGCCATCAAGATTGTAAATATGGGATTTTCCATTGACAAATAAATTCATTTTGAACAATATGTGGCACGCGTATTTTCCAGTCAGTCGGTTTACTCTTATACAGTTTTTATAAATAATGCAAATATTTACTAAATGAGTGAAAATACGATTTATAAATTTTTCACGCCTGTGTCGAATCAGAAGAAACGTCAAAGGTCGAATTCTTCACCAATAAGTGCGAGTGATAACCTCAACATGGACGGTGAAAAGGTAGGAGAAATGTCTTTAGGACAACTAATGAGTGGTTTAGAGGCTATGCTTGACAAAAAAACTCGCAAACCTTGTAACCAAAGAGGACTTAGGTGTAGTTACAAGTAGGTTAGTTGTGCTAGAAAGTGAAAATAAGGAGATGAAGGTAAAGTTATGCCAAATAATTGAGGAAAATAAAATAATTCAGAATAAACTAGTGGATATGGAAGCAAGAGGAAGGAGGAATAACTTAGTATTTAAAGGGCTTAAGTGGAATAGCAGTGGCAATACAGACTTTAGACTCTTGGTCAAGAATTTTTGTAGTGAAATTTTTGGTACAACCAACTCTTTATGGGTAAACAGGGCTCATGCCTTAGGCAGTAATGGACTGGTAATTGCGCATTTACCCTCAGATGCAGACATAGACTACATAATGTCACGATTAGCCAGGCTGAAAGGTACAGGTTATGCAGTATATCGTGATTATCCTATAGTTACACGGGAGAAGAGGTGGAAGCTAATGGCGGTAAGGCGTGAGATAGAGAGGGTAGCGGGTAGACGTCGAATGCCCCTTGTGAACGACCGTCTCATGATAGAAGGATGGCGATTTACCTGGGAGGACGGTAAGCTGGTAGCAGCAGGTGCTCGAGATGGAGCTGAGCGGCTGAGGGACATAATTCACCACGATCTCACAGATTTCCTTTCGAGGCTTGCTAGGGAGGATGATAGACAGAAGAAAGTGCAAGACAAGAGTGTGGAGGCTGCAAGGGCAGAACCTGCTACCAACATGGAGTCTGCGGGGATGCCAGGGTCGACACGGACTTTCGCGCAGGTGACGGGGAGTGGCTGAAGATCAGAAGCCAACCCTCCAATATATTCTCAAACCATTATATCAAGGGACTTAAGAATTATGAGTTACAATGTTTGTGGGCTTAAAAATAAGGTAAATGATACTTTATTTCTAGAATTTGTTTATGAATTTGATGTTAGCTTTTTATTTGAAACATTTATAGATGAGAATGATCAACAGTTTATTTTAAATAGATTTTCCCAATACAAAGTTCATTTTAATTTTGCTAGTAGGCAAGCTCAATTTGGGTGCAACATAGGTGGATCAATCACTTTAATTAATTTAGCATCTCCTTATTTCAATGTACTTAATTTGATATACTTGGACAACTTCTCTTTGATACATGTCGATCCAAAAAAATATAGATTTATTTATATTACCTGTATATTTAAATTATAATAAGTGGGATATGGAATTTCTTAGATTAAGAAAGTTTTTGGAAACAAATATTTTAAGGAACCTTTTGCTTGTAGGCGATTTAAATGGGCGTATTGCTAAAGAACAACTTACATTTTGAGGGTGTCATTGAAATTTTAAATAATAATTTATCAGATTTGAGGAGATTCAAGGGATTCTGTAATCAACAGTAAAGGCAAGAAACTGTTAGAGCTAATGGGAGACTTTGGTATGATAGTTTTGAATGGAAAGATCTGAAAGTGATAAGAATGGTAATTACACATCCGTAGGACCAATGGGCAGTTCTGTGATAGACCTAGCTCTTATGACTGGCCACAGTTTTACACTTAATTCGGGACTTTGAGGTTGTCTGTCACCCCGGTTCGGATCATCTGCCAATTAAAATTTTATTAAAAATGAAAGAAGGTGAAAAAATTGAAAACAGAAATAATAAGAATAAGTTGTTGCCATTACTACCCAAATTAAAATGGGAAGAAAGGAATAAAAGACCTTTATTGTACGGCAGTGGGTCAGTCTGCGTTAAATTTAGTCATATGCGACAACAATCAGGTAAATGTTAATAATATAATTGATTGCATTAAGATTTCAATAAACAATCAAAAGCACCGCGATGATACACGAAAGATGCGGCCAACTTTCAAACAGCCGTGGTATGACTTCGAGTGTTACAGTTCTAGAAAGAAGGTGTTTAGGTTATTAAATTTATTTAGAAAAACTAATTCGCATCAGGTTCGATTAAATTACATTGGAGAACGGAAATCGTATAAAACATTGTGCCAGTATAAAAAAATACAACATTATGAGAGTATTATTTTAAATATGAATAATATTTCGAATTCAAAGGGGTTTTGGGAGGCGATAAATAGTTTTAAGAAACAAAACGGGAGAGTGGTGGGAAATATTTCAGTGAGCCAGTGGGTTGCACATTTCAAGAGCCTGCGAAATCCCCCTTTATTATCAAATTATATCTGCTACGCAGAACCACTAATTATGAATGAAACCCTAGATAAGGAACTTGATATAGTTGAAGTCATGGAAGTACTGCGTAAGCTGAGGGACGATAAGGCTCCCGGTTACGACAGAGTCCCCTACGAGTTTTTTAAATACGCTCCACATTCACTACTTGAAAAATTACTTACTGTTTACAATAAAATATATTTAAATGGCCAAATACCAGACAGCTTTAAAAAAAAATCTGTTATTTTTCCAATATACAAAAAGGGCGAAATCAATGTAGTAGAGAACTACAGGGGATTATCATTTATAGATAGTGTATGTAAAATATTTTGTAGCATAATTTTAAACAGGTTAGAAAAATGGGTAAATGAGAGAAATATCTTGACGGAATTCCAAGCAGGCTTTAGGAAAGGCTATTCTACTATAGATAACATTTTTAATTTAACTTGTATGGTAAACTTACAATTGGCAAAAGAAAATTGCAAATTATACTGTTTTTATGTTGATTTTTCCTCTGCATTCGACACAATTCTTATTGATTCTCTATTGTATAAGCTGTCGTGTCTTGGGTTGTCGACTCACATGCTAAAAATACTCAGAGGAATGTACAACGGAACTTCGGCTGGTGTTTGGTGTAAAGAGGGGGTGACGCCCTGCTTTTAAAACTGAAATGGGTTTAAGGCAGGGCTGTGTAATGAGTCCCTTATTATTTTCTTTATTTATTAACGATTTACCGGATATTTGCTGGGTGGAGGATGTATTTTCGGGAAAACCAGGGTGAATATGTTGCTTTACGCGGATGATATAATTCTACTCGCACCTACAGCAACAAGCTTGCAATGTATGATTAATAATTTAGAAAATTTACTGTAAAAATTGGAATCTAAATGTAAATTTTAATAAATCAAAATTAATGGTGTTCAAAAAAGGCGGGAAACGGAGTAAAATTGAGAGGTGGCGGTACCAAGGGACAGAGATTGAGGTTGTAAATGAATACAAATACTTGGGGCTCATATTTACATCACAGTTATCGTGGAAACAACATTTTAAAGAAAAAGCAAGGGTTTCAAAATTAATTATAAATTCAGTTTGGGAATGTCTTTTAAAAGATAAGAAGGTGTCTCTGTTAGCAAAATTCACACTTTTTAATGCTGTTGTCAGGTCAGTTTTGTGCTACGGAGCCCAAGTATGGGGATACAGAGAATTTGACGCAATTGAGGGAGTTCAAAGAATGTTTTTGAAAAAACTTTTTAGACTCCCCTTTAACACACCAAATTACACACTTTTTGTCAAAACTGGCGCGGAAAAATTATATTACTTTACCCTTCAATTAAATCTAAATTATCTCGGAAGAATCTGGAGCATGACGCCAAATCGTTTACCTTACATATTAGCAAAGGAGATTGTATTAAAAAAAATTTTCTGGTTCAGGGAGTGGAAGAGCTTAGGAAGTAAGTGTGGAATCGAGGTAAATTTTAATGTTGACAACAGCGTTGAGTTGGTGGGCCAATTGTCTAGGGTGGTTGAGGCGATGCGAACAGGCTGGCGAGTGGAACGTACAGGCCGTGCTTGTACGTCTGTCTATCATCCACATTATCTAACAATAAAACTTGACCTTGGAGATAAGACATTCCTGAAAGATTGTTATGATATGAATATTATGTCTTGGGCAATTAAGGCGCGGGCAGGCCTGGTTGATTTAAATTACAAACCTTGGATTCCTGATAAAAATCACGTATGTTCTTTGTGTAACCGGAATGAGTATGAGACGGTCTTTCACTTTGTGAGTATTTGTCCTATTCTGGCAACGATTCGGAGAAAATGGTTTGGGAGTAACGTGCTAAGCGAAAAACAATTTTTTGACTACCTTAATGGAAAGGATTGGCTTCAATTTGGAAAATATATGAGAGATGCGTGGAAAATGCGGTGGGATTTAGTGTATGAATTTAATTTTTAAATATTGAAATATAGATGAAAAACTTTTATATGACAGTTGTAAGGATCCCAAAATAAAATAAAAACAAATATTATATTATTGTGTGTGTGTGTGTGTGTGTGTGTGTGTGTGTGTGTGTGTGTGTGTGTGTGGGCGCGCGCGCAGCGTGCGTGAAATATTACTTTTTCCTTTTCTTTTTTCCGATATTTTGAACCTTATTTGAATCGCCAAACTTAAAATATCTATAGTTTTGGTTAATTACATTTTTTTGTATTAATTGTAGTTATAAGAAGTGTACAGAAGTGCCAACCAGACAGACGGTCGAAATGACCATTGTATTTAGTGCAAATTTTTGTTCCTTACTTAGGATAAATAAATACTTATTTGTTTTAGTGAGCTAAAGCTAGTTCCTATTAAGATTATTGAGGGTAATATTTTGTTTTTGTTTATTGTACAAATAAAGCACTGTTTCTTCTTCTTCTTCTTCTTCATTTTGAACAATAATTATTATCTGGTAAGCTGACAGTTTCTTTTAAAATATATAACATACGGAAAATTAAAATTAGAAACAACAAATAAATTGTAAATTAATAGCCACAAAACAATTAATTCATTATTTTTAATAAATAAATATTGTCTGTTCCTATTTACTTATAGACAAATATACATGGGCTATATTATTTTATTAGTCAATACTAACATATATTTTTTAAACTGATAAAACATAACAGCAGAATAAATTTCATTAAATACGATGCGGTGTTCAGAAAGTAAGTACTGTTTCATTCTACTGCCGCTGTAGCGCTGCAATCGGTGATCCGCGTATGCACACTACACTAGTCGTTCTTGTTCACTGGCTATCGTCACACCATTTTAGTTGTTCTACATTGTGTTTTCAGTTTTCCCTGAACGATTTCCAACAAATTTCACGCACTCATTTGTACAGAATTGTTACGGACCGCTTTAGGTTATTGCAAGCTGTGTTCCTGATGGGTTCAAAAAAATGCTCATTGATGTACACAAAACCCAAGAGACTTGGAATTGCTTTGACTTTTCTCACATGGTGCAGATTTAAAAAAAAAAAAAATGTGACAGGTAATGAAACTTGGGTTAGTCATGTCACACCGGAATCCAAACAGCAGTCAATGGAGTGGCAACACACGCAATCTCCGAAGAAATAACAATTCAAGACGACAATGTCAGCACAAAAAATTATTTGCACTGTCTTTTGGGATCGGGAAGGTGTTTTGCTGATTGATTTTTTCCCAAGAGGTGAAACCATTAATGTTGCAAAGTATTGCGAAACCTTAAGAAAACTGAGGCCGGCAATTCAAAACAAATGGAGAGGAATGCTCAGTAACGGCTCATCACCATTTTGAATAGTGATTTGCCTTTTACCTACATACCATAATCAGAAAAAACATTCCATTCTTTTTAACACACATATAGATATCTGGAAATATTTTATTAAAATTTGTTCAATTGATGGTTATTTAAAGAAAACAGGTTTTTCCCAGACATTTGTCATCATTCAGTGATACAAACATCATTAACACTGTGTTTTGAGATCTGTAATATGATCTCTTCCTCAGGTGAATAACTAACCTAACATCTATAATCTAGGTTAAAACAAAAAATCATAAGCTTAAGTGATTGTGTGTTGGTTGTCGAATCACAACAAACTCTAAAACATGCACCTAAAAACACTTAACACTAATTATTAAAACTAAACTAAAGAATACAGATCACAATATGTCTGTATTTACTGACCAACTACAAAGAACTGAGCTCGCTTCTGAAAATAAAATAATACAGTTTTCAAATAAAAATCAAATACCACTTGGAAATAACTAAAATAAAAATGTTCACATCTTAGTTCACTCAAAATTCAAAATAAAAAAATCAAACTTCTCTTTCCACTAGTTGTACCTTAACTTTCAAGTCTTTACAAATCAGATACAACTCTCTCAAGCAATAATTAATGTTCAATTAATTTCCAATTAATAATTCACAATAAAACAGTTCCAATTAAATATTAATAAATTACTAAATTTCCAAATCTCAATTAAAGTTATTCACAAAATTCAATTTTAATACACTTTTCTTGCAAGTTTGAACCAAATGTAACGTGTATGATTCTATTGTGCTCTATTGTTCATCGAGAATCAATTATTCAGATTGCTCTGTAGTTTCTATGAATTTAAAAATATAAAAAAGACAACAAAATTAATTTAATATCAGATCTGGAAGAATATTTCAATATAACGTACAATAAATTTGGTGCTTACCTCAAAATCCCTCGTGGAAAAAATTTAGAAACACGGCGCACTGTAATCAACTTAATTCAGCGCCAAAAGAAGGGCGAAAGTTATGAGCTGACAGTTTTATAGTTCCCCTCCCCCCAAATTCTGATGGACATCCGCGGCGTTCTTTCATTGGCCCAGCCGTATCCAACTCAAGAACAATAGCCTTCTCAGATCTAACGTAATTGCAGAACAAGACAAGTTCTGATCAATTCAAGGCAGTGAACCGCCTTCCTAATAATTTAAAATTACCAGCACTAACTTGCCAAAGGATTACATATTCGTTTTTATCCTAACTTCTCACAATCTAATTTAAAATTAAATCCCAATATTTCTTTCCCAAAATGTGTATTTAATTTAAGTTTTAATTAAAAAAAATAAACCAATGTAGCTTTAAAAACGCTACAAAAGGGCTTTTTTATTATCGTTGGCTTATTCTAGATGAACTCATAACTATACTATAACTCCACATTTCTTGTGTTTTATTTATGTTCTTTGATACATAGGAATTAAATTTGATGAAATAAATAACTTAATGCATGTAAGCCTTTAAATGTTGTTTATTAACATATCTGTAATATTATCTGTTATTAGAGCATTATTGAACATTGGCGTTCAATTCAGAGACTGATATCTCAATGTAAGTTCTGCACCAGAGTTCAGTAAGTTTCAGCTCAAGAACTATTGATTATGTATCTCTTTTGTTCCTAACACCTGATAGCATCATCACAGCAAAGGCACTCCTGTGATAAAAGTTATAATTTTCCCTCTTTCAAATTGTATTACCATTACTTCATTACCAAATTGTTCAGTCTGGAAATTGCATTTTATGTATCTATAAAAGTATGAATAATCATTTATTACTTTCAGATCCCAAGTCACAAATTATTTCTGGCTATGTCCAGTCCTGTATTTTATGCAATGTTTTTTGGTGAGATGGCAGAAAGAGAATCTGTTGAAATCAAAGACATTGAACCTGATGCATTCAAAGGAATGTTACAGTGAGTATTATTCTGTTTTTACCTCCATTGCTATTATAAAGAATATTACACATAGTAGTAGAAACTTATCTATATCTGGTTTCTTTACTGAAATAAAGGAAAATAATTTATAAAATTTAACTTTTAAAATATAAGCGAATATTGTCACCTTAAGAAAGAATGAACTTTGTTGCTCTTGTATTTGTCTTAATGTGAATAATATTATAACAAATCCCATCTCCAATAAGTTTTTAGCTTTACCGAAACATTAAGATGACATTAACTATACTTCACCTCATTTAAAATGTTTATGAAAGAAAAAAGTTGTAAAAAATTGTCTTTTTATTATATGAACACAGGTATATTTACACGGATCAAGTGGAGTTTGAATCTTGTGCACATGCTTGTGCCGTGTACACTGCTGCCACCAAGTATCTCCTTCCCTACCTGGAAGAGTACTGTATAAAGTACCTTCTTGGTAACATCGCTGCAAACTCTGCTTGTGAACTCTTTGAGTTTGCCTTATTCCATGATAACTCTGAAATCAAGGATACATGTTTGAAGGTAATTCATTTTTAAAACATTTATTTCAAGGTTAACCAATATAAATGTTTGTTCCAGCTCTTTAAGCTAAAGTTCCAGAACAGAGAAAATAAAATGGTTTTTTATCACTCCACGAGGCTTTGTAGATATTTAAAGTAGTAATTTTGGTCAATATTTAACCACACCCGTAAGTAATTAATGGAAGATATGCTGTTAAATATTCATGTAAAGGTCAGAATATTTTCCTTAGAAATCTTCAGGTCAGGAACCTTCTAAAAATTTAATGGACACTTTTCGAGATAAAAATGCTGAAAATTTTACCTTACAATTACATTTACTTTTATCAGGAAAAAACTAGTTCCAGGGCATTTAAATTTGAAAGGAGTGATTCTAATCTTATTAAAATTGTAATTGCCGAAGCCCTTGGGAATGAAATTGTAAAGACACATACATACAAGCATACATAATTTTTTACTGAAATGAATACAGTATCAGTAAACATAGTCATTAGCAAAGATATCTCTTCAAGATTCGTATGGAAAGGAATCCAACAATGAAGTCATTGGTAATGATAGAAGCATCCTGCCAATTGAAACATGTAGGCCAGGGGGAGACAATTTAGTCTAGGCGAAAGCTGAAATGTATCCAAAAAGTTGTTCTGTTATTTAGATTGATCTGCCAGCCAAGGGAAAATCAATCATCTGTCCAATAATTGAAAGTAAAGAATGGTTATCGAAGATTTTCAGGATGTGCAAAAGTTAATTAGTCAGTCAGCACATAAGAACATTATTGATAGTGTAGTTATTAAACAGCCGCCATTTTGTACTGGATCAATCTTTTTGAGTGCGGTTTGCGGCATTAAAACTCTGCTAGATAAGCCCTTTAAAATGATGTGCATATTGACCTATGCTCTATTTAAGATTTCTATCTGACTCCTTGCGGGAAGTCCCCACGATATCACAGAAAACTGATAGTTCCTTCAAAAAGTAGATTTTTAGGTGTAGTGTTGATGTACCAAATCTTGTTGATTTATCTGTTTATCGTTCAGAAAATATTATACCTTTGTAGGACTTTATGTACACCCTGTATTTTTATATACCAATGTCTTTTAGCAATTAAAGCATAAAGAACATGACTACATCACTAATGCAGGTGTACATAGGTATGAAACCAGGAAAATGCCTTGATGTCCATGTAAATAGATCTAGGTTACACAAGATCTCAAATTGCTTCCCTATTATATCCACTAAAATGTTCAACTCCATACCCCTTACAGTTAGACAGCTCCCGGTACAGAAGTTTGGGCCTGTCCTAAAATCCTGGTTGTCAGATATCCCTTTCTACAGCCTAACTGAATATTTTGAATCTAACCATTCCCTTCTGTTTGGCTATTTAAATTAATTTGTTTTTAATTTCTGCATGTGTTTAGTGTTATTTATTATCACTGTATATTGCATGACCCAATACTCTTTAGATTGATATATGTACTTGAATTAATGAGCCCTGATTAAATAATGGTTCTTAGTTATATCATGACTGTTTTGTATTCTTAGATGTAGTCTTCCACAAAATGTATGACTAATTTTAGTTTTAATATTCACATTTATGCCTAGTTATATTTATATTTGTATTAGTGCAGGGCCTGTTATATATTGGTTATATATTAATTAATTAATTACTGCATGGACATGAACTGCACACTGTTTTTAACTACTATTAGTCAAAACTTTATTTTCTTACATGTAGTAATTTTTTTTAATGTTGGTTAGTGTTTAATTTTAAGACCTGCATAAATGCTTAGTTTTATTTATATTTTTAGTACATGACCTGATAGACATTTATTGGTGCACGGACTCTAATTATTGCACGCAACTAAGTTTTGTAGTTGAATGTTGTTTTCACTAGACATAGCATATTACAATTTGTAGATCGGCTGAATAAATCATTTTAATCATAGGCTGTAGTGAAAAGGTGTCCAACTATTCATAGTACTTTTTATATAATTATACAAGTAGTTACTTGGTACCAAACACTTTGGGAGATTGTAAGTGATTAAAGTTTGACTGCAGTTGATAAACATAGTCCTACAAACAAGTGTCATAGTTTTTTAAGTCCTTTTGATGTATGTTCATTTGTTCAAGAAATAATTCATTGGTTATTGTAAAATTTAATTTCACAGTCCTTAGTTCTTATTTATTCTTATATTATTATTTATCATTCTAATCTTATTATTTATCATTCTAAGTTATTATTTAGTACTTCAAATCAGTCTTATGTGGATAATTATCAATTTTTAAGTAATAATAATAATAATAATAAACTTTATTGTGAACAGACAATGCACACATTGTATCACAATCGTCCTACCTAACCTAATCATTCACACTGACAATACACCATTCAGACATACATTGTGTCACTCACGCCTCTTTCACACGATTTACAGGCCCGGCAAATTTATTTGTTTTTATGGTCTTTGAGAATTTTAGGTTTTAATCATCCCAGCGACCCATCATAAACTCACCAACTGAGTAAAATGCCCTCGAAATTAAAAGAGTTTTTCAACTGAGTTTTGAAATGTTTTCCATTTTGTTGTTTGATGTGTTCAGGGAGACTATTGATCAATCTGACACCAACCTGGGATGGTAAATTTCTGAACGCATTTGTCCTGTGCTGTTGGACGCGCAAGTTGTCCCTGCCTCTCGTCCCGTGTTGGTGAACCTCCCGTCCCCTAACCAAAGCACACCTTGACACGGAGTAGAGGATCACCTCGAGAATGTAGAGACAGGGCAAAGTCAGAAATCCCAGCTCCCTAAACGCGCTTCTACACGACTCTCTATTGTTTAAATTCAAAATTACTCTTACGGCTTTTTTTTGGAGCCTGAAGACTCGCTCCAGCTTGTGCTGTGCACAACTGCCCCAAAGTCTGATTCCATATCCCAAGTGGGGATAAATTAAACCATAATAGGCCGTTTTTAATACCGTAATAGGGCAGTGCTTTGCCAAATTGCGAAGGGCAAAGATGCCCGATGCAACCTTGGCACAGACATGATCCACGTGAACGTCCCAGGTTAGTCCTCGATCTAGGAACATTCCTAGGAATTTTGTGGATTCCGTTTCATCGAGCGGGAGATCATCCACAAATACTGAAGGTCTTGTTTCAGATTCTCGTTTGCTTAGCGAAAATGTCATGAAATTTGATTTTTGATTCATTTGGTTTTCAGGTTTATTTCAGAAAAAAATTGAATACAGGAATTGAACTCAGAAAAAGTAATTATTTCCAAGTTTTGAAGTGTTTTGGCTTTAACACAGAGAGTCGTGTCGTCAGCATACTGAACCACCTTTCCATTCTGGATCGATGGGTTCAGATCGTTTACGTAAAGCAGAAAAAGAACTGGCCCAAGGATAGATCCCTGCGGGACTCCATGGGTGATCTTTGCTTTTGAGGATAAGGCACCCGAGATCTGCACACACTGCTCTCGGTCACTAAGATATGATCCAAGCCATTTTAGAGGCAGACCTCGTACACCACTCCTTTCCAACTTGTGCAAAAGTATTTCATGATGCACACAGTCAAATGCTTTGGAGAGGTCGAGAAACACGCTGAGCACGTGTTCACGCCTCTCCAGTCCATCGACAACATGTTCTATGAGGTTAGTTACAGCGGTCTACTGTACTCCTTTTTTCTCTGAATCCGAATTGGGTCGGGCTGAGAATATCAAAACTTTCGAGGAAACTGCTGAGCTGTTCCAGGAAAAGTTTCTCAAAAATTTTGCTCAGCACCGGCAGAATAGAAATTGGACGGTAGTTGTTGGTTTGTAAGGGATCATCTTTTTTGAAAATCGGAATGACTTTTGCAGTTTTTAATTTTGATGGAAAGATTCCGGTTTGAAATGAACTCGTTGATTAATTTTTGTTAGTGGTGTTAGTAAATGCCTGAAGCATTGCTTTAAACATCCACATTGAAACTCCGTTGATATCGCAGGATCTTTTGGAATTCAGTCTCTGAATGACACGAACCACCTCCACCTCCGTCACAGGGGTCAAAGCGAAGGATGACATTGGTCCCTGCAGGTTGTGAGCACGAGGACGATGAACTGATAAAACTGGATCAAACAACGGCCACGTTTGGAGAAAAATAGTGTTAAATTTGTTTGCTATTTCGAAAGGATTTTTAAGAATTGTTTGGATCAATTTTTATTGAGATGTTTTTAGAGCTATTTGGTTTATTAGATTTAGAGTAAACCATTTATGATTTCCCAAGCTGTTTTAGATATGTTATCTAGAGTTTTGCAAACCATTTATTAATTTCATAGGATTTGGCAGCTCGGATGACTCGTCTGTAAATTTTCTTGTAATTTTGATAAAAAGTTTTAAAATTCTCATTTTCAGATGTTATAAAAATTGAGTGAAAAAAATTTAAGTTTATCCCTTGAGACAAGAATGCCTTTTGTGATCCAGGTTTTTTTGTAATTTTTCCCTATTGTTTTGATTTTTTTTCAATGGACAAAACATATCCAAATGAAAATTTAAACATTTATTCGAATGCCGTAAACATTGCATCCGGACAGTCAAAATTATTTAAAAAATTCCAGGATTCTTTCTGGAGACTTTTATTTAAAAAGTTTGACATTTTGGGGTCGGACGTCTCTCTTAATGCTGAAGGTGTTTTTTTTCGTTTACGAGGGAACATCCAGAGACCACAACCTCCTGCGCGAAGTGATCAGAGATCGCAAACGTTCAAAACAGAGACCGAGATGTTTGGGAGATTTGTGACCATGTTGTCGATGGCTGTGCTCGAGTGAGCAGTCACCCTCGTTGGCGAGTCTATGGACCAATTTAGATTGAATGAATTCAGAACATCGCGTAATCGCTGGGTTTGGGGATTTGTGTTATCTATTACATTAATATTAAAAATCACCGATCACAATAAATTTTTTTGAGATTACGGAATTTAGAAGAGAATCGAATTTTTCAAAAAAGGAGTTTATACAGCCTCTTGGTGATCTGTATAACCCTACTATTATGATTTCCCCTTCTGTTTTTGTATTAATTTTTTAAACCTTCGGCTTCAAAGTCGAGATCATTACTTTCAGGTGTTTTGAAACAACAGAATTTTATTGGGGATTTTACAAAAATAGCAACACCTCCCCATTTGAAACGTTTTCTTTGATAAGAACATGCCAATGTGAAATTTTCAATTGTGAAGAACTGGATTGTATTCTCTGAGAACCCGTGTTCAGAGATGACAAGAATGTCCGGCTTCAACTCGTTACACATAAGTGTTTTAACTCGTCCCGTTTATTTGTGGCAGACTGAGTATTCAAATGAACAATTTTGAATTTTGATGAAAAATTTTGAATTTGATCTTTTGGAAAATTTTTTTTAGAATTTTGCAAGTAAAATGGTTTTTTGTTCAATGAAGCCGGGCCTGATAACCCTAATCTATTTTTGCACTGTTCATTACTAGGCAGTTTTTTGAAACAGTCTTCATCGAAGCGTTCAGGATGTCGGTAGTTAATGGCTGCGATGTCCCGATGACAGCCTCGGCATAGGTGCAGTAGGGCAAGGTGACGGGGTCCGGTGTTGGAGAGGGTGTGGAACGGATCGGCGCAGTTACTGCAGTGACGCGACGACGGGGCCGAGGCATCATACCGGCGATCCTCTGAAGTATGAGGTCGGCCAGCAGTTGTTTGCCACTTGCTCGCAGATGGAGGCCGTGTGGGGTGAAGTGGCTGCGATCCATGTTGCTGATATCCAGCATTTCCGCGCCCTCGTAACGGATACACAGCTCGGCAATATAATTATTGACGAGAGCCGTGGTCTGGTGAACTGGGCTGTCAGAGTGCAGGTCGTGCCTCGTAGGTAGCGGACAACACCAGGAGCGCGGAGGACGAACAACAGTCTTTCACAATTTTCT
>NW_025783736.1:0-28366 GCF_021130785.1 Homalodisca vitripennis
TCCACTAAAATTTTGTGATCTATTACAATCAAAGGCACTTTAGTTAAGTCAATTATACATAGCAGATGTTGATCATATACCGCTCTTCAAAACTCATTAAGAATATTATCAAATTTACAGTCTCTACTGCTTTGATATGTACTTCCCTCCTGGAAATAAACCACAAATTTGTTCTTGAACAGTATACATTTTTTTGGGACAAAGTAAAAATGAAGTTGCTGTTTTAATGTTTTTAATTTCAAAATATATTTTACCAAGTATAAGGTTATTAAGGAGGATTGGGCCGGATAACTTGAGGGATTTGAATTTGTCCCCTTTCTTGAATATTGGACACAACCTCCACTCTAGTTAGCTTTAATGCCTTTGGAAACGAATCCCTTGCTCCAACATCTTATTAAAATAACCATGTAAGAGGTGTTACTATTCACTTCAATAACATTTTTTATGGTTTTATTCGAGAATCCCAATATATATCTACACTACGTTGAATTACCTTAATCTAGAGACACAGTTTAAAAACTTCTTCTGCTTTAAAATCTCATGCCAATTAAAAGATAGGTTTGTTATCAATATTTTTCATGTATAATCGATACCCTTATTAACACTAGGTTTTAAAGCTTTATTATCAAGGTTACACGTTTTACTCTTATTAAGATTTAAACTACTCACACATTATTAACAAAATAAATCATTAAAGGTACTAGCAATCTATAATACACTCCTGAACTCTGGGCTTGTTGAAATTAGACTCTTTTTTAATTATCCTCCCAAGGCAGCTTTTACACTTATTACTAGGAGTTTTCTATTGTAACATTCCATTTCTCCAACCGTTTGGCTTGATTCTATTCGTATTTTAAACACATCTTTTTGCTTTTGATATAATAATCTTTGTTTGTAGTCTGGTTCCTGGGCTGGTACCTTTGCTAATTTTATTATCTATCGTTAGAGGGCTAATTTGTACTGCCATTGATTTGGTTTCAGCTCAGTGGTCGTGAAGACCATTTTTTAATTTTACCTTCTTTTGCTATCCTTAACCTTAACATCTTTAACTTTACAATTTTTTCTTCAAATAGAAAATCGTCAACAAAACTGCACATTAAAAATATCAAAGGCTTGTTCTACAACATCATTAAAACAGTTTAAAATACTCCAGTTTGTTTGAAGTAAGTCATACTTAAAATTAAAAATTGCTCTATCACTCATATCTCTAATACATTTTTTTTCAAATTTAGGCTTATTTTTACATACATACATGTCGAAAAATTGAGCAAATACTCCAGAATGATCAGATAAATGTGGTTCTATAACATTACAATTAGTTTTATTTCTACTGATTGATGTTACAATGTTGTCTAGGCAAGCCTCGCCCCTAGTTGGCTCATTGTTTAACAAATACATGTTATGTGATCTTAAAATATTTTAAAAACCACTTCACTTCTGGTTTATTTTTGTCGTACGTTAATATTGAAGTCTGAAGAAATTATATACTGTAAATTATTGTATTTGTCATGTAAAAATAATAAAAATAAATCAAGAGTATTTAAAAACTGTGGTACATTAGAGTCTGGCGTGCGATATAGAGTGACAGTTATTAAACTTAAGTTTAGGCAAGAGAATACCTGCTACCTCAAAAAGGCCTGTTACACAAAAAGGTCTTAACTCAATTGTTTTAAATTCAATCTCTGGCTTAATATAAATAGAACATCCACCACCTCTTTTAGATAGATTATTCCTAGTAAAGGAATTAGCTAAAATAAAATTATTTGGAATATACAAAGAAACTTCCTCGTCAAACAGCCAATGTTCATTTCACCATGAAAATGTCACAATAAAAATCATTCAAAAATAGGTTTATTAAGTTTAATTTATTTCTAATTGACTGGGTGTTTAAATGTAAAATACTAAGAGGTGATGTTTGTAAGTTTGCTACATTATCTGGGTTGTTGATGCTTCCCGGTAGTTTCCCATAGAGGCCTCCAAGTTTCCTGCCAATTCCACGCCAAGCGACGAGGGCTGCTGCAGTTCAACGTTGCCCTGTTCAGGGTGCTTCATGCCTTCATGCCTCTTCCAGTGAAGAACCCTGAAGTTCTGCACCGCCCTGTTCAGTGTACTTCTCAGATAGTTCCTCTTCATTAAGGCTCAGCTCCATATTGACCAGAGCTTGGCTTTGTGCATTACTGCCCATCTTGTTTATTGCTTTTGATATTTTTTCTGCTAGCCAAACTTTCCCCTGTAGTTTGTAGTGCATACCCTGTCGGGTGTGAAAATGCCTTTCTGCTCACTTGCTTTTACCAGCGTGACGTTTGGATGCTGTCGACAAAGTTCTTCCAAAGAAATATTTGTTTTCCTAACCTCTTTATTTACACACGACCATGATTTCAGATCGTACCTATTTGGTAAGTCCACAAGTACAATATTTGTATGTTTATATTTGTTTTAACGTACGAGTTAACCCCTCAAGGGCTTCGCTAGCCTCATTTCTGGCCACATCGTTTGTACCACATATTAGGATTAAGACATCATTCTTTTTCAAGTTTATTGTCTCTAAGTTTGTATCATTTAATATATCCTTGGTTCGACCTCTAGGCCTAACAAAACCACAAAGCATTATTCGACTTGCGCTTTTGGTTAATATGATATGCCAGGTTCACGCCCATGGCTGTCGCCATAGATGTAGTATTCGGATTGTGAAACTTCTTTATCGCCCACATCTTCTTCCTCCTCCTCGTCAGCCACAGCCAAGGGTGAAAACCCATTTGTGCACTGTAAACCTTGAGGTGACTGTGGATGCTGTGGCCAGCCAGCTCCTCTTCTAGATTGTGTTATCCAGGGGGATGATGAACCTGAAAGGTCCATATTGGAATGTGATTGTTGTATGGCTGGGAAGCAACTCAAGCAGGTTCTCTTAGATGATGTTTGTATTTCTTGAATTTTATTTTCCAAACACCTGATTTCTTCCTGTAGAATTTTTTAGATGCTGTTCTTAAATTTTCACTTTCCAGCTTTTCCTTTTTTAATTCCTCCAGAATAATCTGCGTTCTGATAGTCCTGTTGTGTCGTGGGATGCTTTTTTTTCTGTTCATTTAATTCTTTTAACTTGTTTCGCAATTCCCCATTTATTTTTTTTAGCTGTTTATTTTCTTTTCTTAATTCGTTTTCTGTTTCCTCTTCAATAATTGAGATGAGGTTCTCGTTATCTTCTTTTTCATTTTTAAGTTTTTTTTTTCTAAAGATTGTATTTGGCTTATTAGTTCTTTTTCTCTTTTAATCAAATGATTTTTTTTGTGATTCAATGGTTTCTTCATCATGTCGTATCTTATCTTCGAGTTCTAGTACATAGAGAGAGCTATTGTTCTTCGCTATATGTAGTTCTTGTTTAAGTTTCCTCTTTTCATGTATGATAGATTTGTTAATGCTCATCGGCAAGAGAGGGAGAATTTACTTGATCAAAATTTTCTTCATTATTTTTAATTAATACACCTTTGGGGATTTCATTTGTTTGCATGTTATCTTTGACAAGTTATACATTTCCACTCTCCCACGAAATCCTCCTTTTCCATAGTTTTCACATTGGATAAGGTCAAACTTACGCATTTAAAATGAAACCATTTGCTGCATAGGCCAGTACATAAGATTGCTGATGACCCTTACATTAATTTCACAAATTCCACAAGGAAATTTTGCCATATTATTTCTGTGTGCCTAATGTGTGTCTTAAAAACTTTTGTACAAATAGTCAAATTTGTTTACAACAACAAAATAAAGCTTTAAATTAAAGCAAATTTATTTTTTCAGTGGAGCAAAAAGATTACACTCCTAGAGGGAATTGAACCCAGGTATCTCCCAATTAGAAGTACAGCACTTAACCTTCTGAGCTATAGTAGTTGGTATCAGGGCAACAGATAAAGCCAGATAAGCTGTATCAGTACCCAGCTGTTTGGTGTCCAGATAACCTGCTTTACACTGGAAAACCCCCAGTCCTATCTTATGAAAAATGAAAAAGTCAGAATCAGTTGTTGGTTGTTGTTAAATAGGGTTTCTTCCTTCAAATATAATCAAAATAGCCAAAATTGAACTATAAAGTATGACTTTACTTAAAATACCTGCTACCAAAATGTGCTGCAGAAAGGTTAGTTTTTAGGTTGTAACTTTAAATATTTGATGATTTAAATAATTTTAACTTAAAAACAGAAACTATTTGTTAACCACTTTAACACTGTCTTGATATACAATTTTACCAAAAATCTTGACAGAATTCACTTTAAATAAAAAGTTTAAACACTTTCAAATGAACTAGTTAAAACACCTCTTGACACACCTAATATCTTGACAAGACCTTCAATACTGCACTGTATCAGTTATTAGTATCCTATCGATTATATTTTTGGTACTACTCGTAACTCTGTAATACATTACAGTGTACGGAGAACCATATTATCTATAATGTTGTATAATGTTTGAAATTGGTGATTTCGTTTCGTCCCTGAATAAAGAGCAATCACGATTCTCTACAGACACAGAGCACTCAAATCAAATCCCTCACCTGTTTCGCTGGCGACATAGCTTGATCACACAGCGTCTTCTTTCTTTTTCTGCTTCTTTTTGTCCTTTCACATTCAAGGTCCTGAAAAAATTTCGATGGAATTTAAAATAATTTTTTTTTTGCAGAAATTTTAATAGTGATATTTTCTTGGGCTTCCCTGGAACATCGCATTTCTGGATTTCTCAAGGGCCTTTGAACCTCAACCTAAGACATAAACAAGATGGAGCTTCACTGAATTTACCAATACAGTAAGGCAATGGTTGTTTTTTTACAATACAGTAAGGCAATGGTTGTTTTTTTACAAATACAGTAAGGCAATGGTTGTTTTTTTACAAATACAGTAAGGCAATGGTTGTTTTTTTACAAATACAGTAAGGCAATGGTTGTTTTTTTACAAATACAGTAAGGCAATGGTTGTTTTTTTACAAATACAGCAAGGCAATGGTTGTTTTAAGCTATACCACATGGGATAAGGTCGTGGTGGAACAGTGGCTTTGTCAGCCAGATCGCCGGATCTCTCACTTTTGTGTGGGGAGCAATGAGAGATCACGTTTATTCTACTGCAGTTGAAAATGAGGAAGATCATAGGAACGGGATTGCGGCGGCAGCAACAACAGTTTAACAGAAACTCGCTCAAAGTTACAGTGAAAAAGAGCTATAATGTGTATAAGAAACCAAAGAGGCCATTTCGAAGGTGATATTAGACATTTGTTCAAAGAGTTACACAATACTGTTTGAAAGAGTTTCATAGTATTTGTTTTGAGTATTTTATTGAAATTAATATTTAAAAAAACTACATTATTAATTACAAGTCACTAATATATTTTAAAAATTTTTAACATTTCTTATTTGGACAGGAGTATGAATTTAAAAAAATTAAAAACTGTTGTTTTATTCCAAATACATTGTATATTAACCCAATATTTTTAAATATACAAGTGCCAATCACTTGGTATTCAGTCTCTCATACTTTAGCAAGTTTTTAAATTTAGCGGTTTTCCGCTCTTGAACCTTGTAGTATATTAGATCAAGGTGCTGACAAATCAACACGAGAGACAAAGGGAGTAAGTAAAGAATGTTGAGCAAATCACATGCCCCTATAGACCTCTTCAAAATCACGTGCCCCTATAGACCTCTTCAAAATCACGCGCCCCTATAATAGACCCCTTCAAAATCACGTGCCCCTATAGACCTCTTCAAAATCACGCGCCCCTATAATAGACCTCTTCAAAAATCACGCGCCCCTATAGACCTCTTCAAAATCACGCGCCCCTATAGACCTCTTCAAAATCACGTGCCCCTATAGACCTCTTCAAAATCACGCCCCCTATAGACCTTTCAAAATCACGCGCCCCTATAGACCTCTTCAAAATCACGTGCCCCTATAGACCTCTTCAAAATCACGCGCCCTATAATAGACCTCTTCCAAAAATCACGCGCCCCTATAGACCTCTTCAAAATCACGCGCCCCTATAGACCTCTTCAAAATCACGCGCCCCTATAGACCTCTTCAAAATCACGCGCCCCCTATAGACCTCTTCAAAATCACGTGCCCCCTATAGACCTCTTTCTCAAAATAGTTAGTGTCCCTTTGAACAGATGCTAGCTCAGTGGTGTTACAACTTTACGTTTATGATGTGTGCTCGAGGTTACAGAACGCACTTATCGTGGCTCAGACACTCTTTTGCAATTAAAGCGAATGTCAATGGTACATCATACACCAGTCACAACAGGACAGCCACACTGGATCACTTTAATAACATCCACAACTTGAAATTTTGACTTTAAAAATCAGTAATAAGCCCATTGAACCAAAGCTTGGGAAGCAATTATAACGAATGTCAATGCTACATCATACACAAGTCACTAATAACCAAAGTTCATGGTAACCAAAAGCTATATGTATTACAATTGAATGATCAGCACATTTACTTACTGGGTCAGCCAATGATTCTTCTGGTGTGCCTAGCAAGTTGTACAGCTCTTCATCTTCTACCGGTACTGCTACAAAATCTGGCCTCTTTAATTCCTCTTCTTCTCTCTCATCCTCACTGGAGGACGGTTGTTCTATTTTTGTTTTCTCTCTGCTCTTAATTCTGCTGTAGGTCCGTGTTGTGGATGATAACACGGATGATAGTTTGTCCAACTGTAAAACAAAGTGTAGTAGTTAAAAAGTATAGTAATCATTAAGCTAAATATACAAAGATAATCAGTTTTTCATTTTCTAATCTATACTACTTATATAAAAATCGAATAGTGTAAATCAAGTAAAAACATGCTGTATAGTACCGACTGTACTGAAAATTTTACACACACATTCTTAGGATTCCTGGTTAACTTATAGACTTATTCCTATTTCTCTAAACCCCTCTGGACTAATGCACCACTGGTTATGAAAAACTCCCTTTTTGGCTTAATCAGCAGATAATAAATTGTGTTTTTAAATCCCCAGGCAAAGTCAAGTAATAATAAGTATAATAATCTATTACATAATCTATACACACATGCACACATGTGAACCACACGCACACATAAATATTATATATTTTATACAAAAGTTGTTGTTATAATTTATTTAAATTTTGAATTTGCAATACTTAAATGTAATATGAGTTAATCTGAAAATCAGTGCATCTGAAAAACGCTTTGATTGAATAAAAGCATTTTTATTATTTTAACGTGACCAAATAACATCAGTGTTATAAATAATCAATCGGCTCTAAAGGGTAAGAGTTTGATTTATTAGTGTACACTCCTCTGTAATTTTGTATACACTAGAAAAACACTGATATTGATGCTAAGTTACACAGCAAGAATCTTCCCATTAAAGTATTTCGTAATCCTCACAGACAAGAATACTAAAAATGTAAAAGTGTTTTTAAGGACCTCAGCTTTATTATAACATGTACTATCTGGAAAAAAAACATGAACACACACTTTTATAACCTAAATTTTTACCTTACCTCCTCTTCAAGTTCTCTGTTTTCCTCGATTGGATCCACGAGATTTGGCTCTACTTTGAACACCTTCAATGGTGTTTGTTCCTCAATGGTTATCTGCAAATTTGAATCAGGCGTCAAGTTAGGCTTTCAGTGCAATAATTAAAAAAAAATATGTTTTTAGAAATTTGGGACAAGGCCAAAAACTTAGTAGAGGACTTAATGATCAAGAAGGAGGAAAACACTAATTTGCTAAGCTCAGGCCTTCTGGTTTAACTTGCCTTCATAAAATACTGCACTGTGGTAAAGGTAGTGAGATAAATTCAGAATTTGGACTAAGAGATTAATGAATTGTTTTACTTGGTACTGCTAGTCAGCGGTGTAACTAGGACTTGGCTCTGGGGGGGGGGGGGCTAGGAATCTGATTGAAGACCACACCACACCTGAGGTATTAAAATCTAAATTTGAATAAATGAAAAATAAACAATTCAAAGTAAAAACATTCAACAGCTGTATTTTAACACCTTGCCTGCCACCATAAGAGATTTCTCAAGAATTCCTGGATTGCCAACTTGTGGCAGTCGTGTTTTTGGTTGTGAAATTAGTTTTGGACTATTGATACTGGTTAATAAATTGATTTTCAATAAAACATATGTTAGGGGATGGGGGGTTAACTCAGACCCGATCGGGTCGGCAACAATATTTTTCAACGAAAATTGCCTTTAAAAAAATTGTTGCCGACCCGATTGGACCGACGTTCAAATTTTCAGTTGACCTTGATATTTTACTTTATACTACTGTGATGACAGAGTGTGCGTGCACTGGCTGACTAGCGCCAGCTGTTACCAGACACCAGCTGGTGCCAGACACAGTCCCTCACTCGTCCCCCACTTCTTTTCCTTGCCGCTTACAGCTGTAACACGGGTTGTTTCGCGCCTAAATACTAACCTCATTGATATTTCACGTCTTTAATATTCAAGCTGTGTCTATCCGTGTGCGTAGGCATTATTGTAATTGTGTTTACTGTAACAACTCTCCAAGATAGGTGAAAACCTAGAGGACAATGACATACAATTGTTTCTGGACGTTCCGATGAGCAGTGAACCTGACATACTCGGAGTGAGTGAAGGCGGAATCGGAATAAACATTGATTCTGATGTTTCTGATTCGGACAACATGGAGGACGACGAGGACTTCATCACTTACGACTCTATATTTGAAACTGATGACGAAAGTGCTGTGGCTTGAGAATGAGAATGATGTTTATGAGGAAATGGAGGTAGGCCTAGACGTAAACTTGGACAATATTTCTGGAAATATTATAAATAATGTGAGTGGAGAACGGCGGTATCGAAAATGCTAGTTTGAACTTGATCAATGTAGATAATGAGGGCCAGGAAGCTTCAGTTGTTGGGGATGACACTACTCTCGCTGATAAGTATAAAAATCTTAAGGGAAAATCAGATAAGGTAAATATGAAAGTAGAGGAAGAGGGTAAATGGAAATTGTTTTATGGTAAACAAAAAGATATTGTTTTTGTTAGAAACGAAAAGTTTCATTTCAATCTTACCAAAACACAGCAAAAACCAATTGATTATTTTTCGTTGTATCTAACTGATGATATCCTGGAGATCATGGTAGTCGAAACCATCAGGAATGCTGCACAAGTGTTGAATACAATGAGACTAAATTGCAGCAGTAGGCTTAAAAAATGGACAAGCAACCAATATCGATGAAATGAAAAAGTTTTTAGGACTAGTTTTGTATATGGGCTTGGTCCAAATGCCTGAAATAAGTGACTACTGGTCATCAAAGAATGCTATATAGAAATTTGGTAGCAGATCGTGTAATGAGCCGGAACCGGTTTCAGTTGCTATTACGCTTCTGGCACTTCAATAACAACGAAAATATGGACCAAGAAGGCCGTTTGTCCAAGCTTTTGCTGCTTATTTCTCACCTCAATGAGTGTTTCAAAAGGAAAAAAAGTCCAGGTAAGGAGCTTGTGGTTGACGAGAGTATGGTCCCGTTCAGGGGTCGTCTGCTTTTTAAGCAGTACCTCCCTAACAAAACCCACAAATATATGGGATCAAAATATTTAAGATTTGCGACACAACAGGCTACACTTATAAAATAAAAGTGTACATGGGGAAAGGGGACCTGCAATGAGGATGGGGTGACAGTAGCGACATCAGCTGTCATGGGAGCTAATGACTGATTATGTAGATAAGGGTCATATACTATTTGTGGACAATTTCTACACATCCGTGGATCTTGCCAACTCTCTATTAGCAAGGGGATACTCACCTTAGTAGGTACCGGTAACGAGCAACCGTGCCTGGTTTTCCCCACAAAATTACAATCCCTCCACAGCTGAAGATAGGGAAAGGTGAAATGAGCTGTTTAGAGTACCCTTCTGGCATAGTGTATACAAGGTGGGTGGACAAAGAGAGAGGTAAGACTCATGTCCACAACTCATCCTCCAGGCTACGTTGACACTGGGAAAAAAACCAGACAGGGTGATCCTATAGTGATGAAACCCTTAGTTGTGGTAGAATACTACAACAAGGGCTAAAATGGGCATTAGATCTGTCAGACCAGATGTTCCTCCTACAACACGCCAGTGAGGAAGTCGATGCGCGTGGTAGGTACCACAAAATCACAGAGGAATTACTCCTGGGAACAGCCATCGTGAATGCATGGCTTGCCTATAAGAACGATGCAGATGTCACCGGGGTATGCCCAACGAGGAAGGAAAAATGTTTACTTGATGAAAACGTTCAGAAAAAAAACTAGTGTTTAGCCTCCTGGGGTTAGAAGAATGAAATTGTGGCTCCTGTTCGCGTAACTGGTCATCACTACGTTTCAGAATCATCTACGTTTGTTGGAGAAGGTAAAAACAAACGTAGATCAAGAAAAAACTGTAAGATTTGCTACCTACCAAACAGCTATGCTTCAAGGAGGTCGACTTGCAGCCAAGAATCTTAAAAAAGTGACCACTTTTTTGTGAATTATGTCCAGGGAAGCCTTATCTCTGTAAAGACTGCTTCAAGAATATTCACAAATAAATTTGAATACAAACTATGTAATCCTCTATTTCACATATCTTTGTGGCCTATTCATAATAAACTTAAAACCTTTCTATCCTCAAACATATCTTTGTAATCATAATAAACTTTGTTTTTTCATAACAAATTGGAATATGAAATTTAATTTACTACCCAATAACTCAAAAACTAGCAGCTTCAAATATTTAATTTAAAAAAAAATTTCCCCATACAATGTAGGTGAGGAAAGTGCAATATTAAATTAAAACAACGTTTGTTTCAATTATTTAAAAATGTATAAAAGAAAAAACCTAAAAACATTTTCTTAAAAAAAAAAAAAAAATGCCGACCCGCGATCGGGAGTCAAATGTTAACGATATTGCGTGTGTGTTTTTAGCTAATCTATATAAACAACAAAACAACTCCAGACAATGTTCTCTAATTAGTCTCATATCTGTTTTAGAAAACTTAGTTCAGTCATTTGCAACTAGAGTCGAGCGCGTAACGCCCACAGCGGCAACAAAGAAAAACCATGGAAACGTCATTGTGCGGCGCCGATCGGGTCGGGCATTGCCGAGTGTTGTAGCTAGCAATTACGTCGCCCGACCGATGGGGTCGGCATGGCAGGCAAGGTGTTAAACAAGTTGGATTGCCGCTATGTGAATATTTTGTTTTCATTTTACGGCTCTTGAGTGGAATACTATTCTCCTGAATTCTGAAGCCTGAAAGAGGGAAAGAGATTAAGGCAAACAGTTCAGTGAGAATCTTGATTGTGTTTCCATAAAAATATGTCTTCTTTTTGCATTCTTATCCTCATTTGTCACAAGTGATTATACTACCTAGCATATATATTTATATTTTTTTTAATATATAAATTGTTTTAAATTTAGAAACTAATTCCAATAAGAACAGAGCTTCTAGAATGTATAACTACCTGGTGTTTTATATGAAGGTATTTCACCCTATTGAATCGATTACAAATTTGGAACGTTAATTAACAACTGGAATTAATTATATACTATCTTTGCAAAAAACAGCTTTCTATCTTACTACTCTGTATTTTGAACGGTTTAATCAAATACACGTGGTTTTAACTTGAATTGGTGATTAATTTAACCCTTTGCACTCGAGAGTAAAATTTTTTGGTTGCTTACCAAAAACTCGGGCCTCTATTGAACAAGGACTGGCGAAAACCTCGGAGCCCTTTTTATCAATTTTGTAAAGGTTTTGTTAAAAAAGTTGTAACTTTTTTATTTAAGCAGATAGAGTTATAATTTTGGTTTTGTTTTATTTCTCATTAAATTCTGTATTGTAAAACAATATATATTTGTAATTACCTTATTTTTAATACCCTTTTTTCACTTATAAAAAAAAGTTTTTTGCAAAAAATTTTTACAAAAGTTAACTGTTAGCTGTTATAACTGAAAAAAATTGCATTGACATTATATAAACTATTATTACTTCTACGTTCCTTACATAATTGTAACATGCCCATAAAGTTTCATAAACTTACCTCTATAAAACAAATATGTTGAAGGCAGTTTTGTAATTTTCTGACAATTTCCCCAAATAGTGAGTTATTTGTCAAATGATTGAATTTTTTCCTTTTTTTATACCTTGTTTTTATGCCCGTAATACCGGTACTTAGGGATCTATACCGACCGCACCAGTATGAAGAACACAAAAATTTAAATTTATAGAAATAAACATGATAGAACGAAAAAAAAAACAACTCTTTAATTACAAAATTACAACGATTATCAATGGGGTCAGATTCCGTTAAATGCCCCAACGCTTAAACCTTTTTCAATGAACTTAGAACGTTATAAAACGATGTAGTTGAGTAACAGAACTAACATTCCATCAATAAACAAGCATTTCCAGGTATTGTGATCGGTATTTTTGTCGCTGTTATCTTTCTCGAGAATCACGATTATGGCAGGCAATCCAGATTACAGCAGGCCGCACGGCATCACATGATTATTTAAATTTTTTGCACGGTACATAATTGCCTTTCCATTACAATTCAATTTATATTTCTGATCAGCCCCTGTAGAATTTGATATTTTACTGATAGGTACTATCTCAAGGGATTGTTTTTCTTTGTTGACATCAGCGCGCTGATAGCTGGAGGCACTCGCATTTTTGGGTGGCGGAGTGTGATCAAGAATAAAAAACAAGTTTTGTGTGTTTTTTCAATAAAGAGTTTAGTTTTTGTTGAATTTTTGGTGTTTGGAGAAAATGTAGGGGTTAAAAACACGGAAGTACAACAAAGTGACGCACCAGCTGAAAGGGCGGCGAGACTCTGTAATCACGTTATCTACTAGACCGCTCGACTTTGACCTCTGTCTGAGGATGGGGAGGGGTTTGCGATAAAACAATTCCTGTTTTAATATTGACGAAATATTGTTCTACACTAATCTAGTAATCAGCAGAAGCAAAATGTCAAAATAACGATTCATGTCTGGGTGTGGTCGGTATATAATCCCAAAGTACCGTAATACCTCCCTCACTTTCACTTTTGGCATCGTCAGATGATTCCGAATCTGATATGTTACTGACAAAAATATCAACTCAGATCGTTAACATAACCTTATTGACTGAAATAACTTATCAGACCAAACAAAACAATGAAGAGATCAGCTGTTGAAGTTGGGATCAAATCAGTTGACGAAAATGGTGAAGTTGACAAACCTCTACAACACAATGTAAAAACTGCAAAATCACCGCCATAGAGTATAAAGGTTTACTACGTTTTTACATCCAACAATATCCAGCTTGCGTATATCGCAAATTTACTGCATTTGGATAATTTATAAAGCCAGTATAAAGGATTTACCAAACGTCCGGACATTTCAGACGTCCGATGGTTTTGGCCAAAACAACGATGTCCGATATTTCGGACGTCGGAGTGCAAAAGGGTTAATTAATTTCAATTCAAAATTATTTGTTCATTTTTATGCGCATGTGTATACATTGAATAGAGTCAAATTTCTATATACTCCTAAACTAAAAATAATTATATTTGAAATTAATATTTTCAATATTTACAACCTCAATTCATACAATACAATTTAAAATAAGAGAAAGATGGATAGTTCCTCAATAGAATAGAGTGCCTTGTTGATTAAATAATCTTTGAGCATTTTGTTAAACTTTAGGCCATTTTCAGTTTTTACGTTTTGTGGCCCCATACATGTAGATTTTTTTTTTTTCAAAAAAAACTTTAGCCTACGAGCCGGGATAACCTCGTATTTTGCTCTAGTGTTGTAAGGGTGACTGGTTATCTTAAAATTTAAGACAGATTTTTGGTTTTTCGCTGTAAGGATGGGTTAAAAAAATGTATAAAACTAATGATATGTAATGACTACAAAAAGTAAAACTTTACAAATATTTAATGTGTTCTTTAACTGAATCGTCATGTTTTAGCCTTAATAAAACTAATTTTCTTCTATGAACATTAAATATTATTCGATGACCATAAGTAATTGTTAAAACTGTGTTGATGATATCAAATGATTGGAATACTTTTATATCCTGATAAAAAATTACTTACAGATTCGAATTCACAAGATGCTTCGTTGGTCCTCATCATTTTCAAACATGAATGATGATAGTATTTCTCTGAAACAATTCAGTATATTAGTAATAAATAATATTCTGGGTTATAAATACGCTTTAAATATCAGAATCATCTTTAATATTTATGACACATTTATGGATGGCGATACAACATTAAAACATAAAATTAGGTATAAACTGCATGAACATCACTATATACAAAGGCTGTCTAGAACGTAATATACGTTTTGACATGACATGACAATGGGCGTCTTGGCGTCAGAGTGTTCCTACCACTCAGTACATAACCAGCCATGGTAGATTGTGCATTCGTGCCAATTGTACGTTGTGATAAAGAGTCTAGAAATAAGTTAATTGGCAACCCTGCTTCCCACAGTGGACTCTGCAAACCGAAAGGGGCAAAGGGAGCAGACAACTAGAATACTCTCTAACCGTTGAGAAAGACTGAAGTGCAATCGAAAATTTTTAATTATGTGAAAAAATGTGTATATTTACGTTTTCTTTCAATCAGTGGACCCTAGAAGATAGTTTTCAAGGTAAGTTTGCTGATTTTCCTATCAACTAAAAGAACAAAAAATACAAATATGGTGGGGGAGAGCGTTTATTACAGCCACATTGTATTTAGGATAAAAAAAAACAGTTTTATAAACAGCATTAAATTTCCTGCAAATACTCTTTCATTAGATTGATCATAAGATGTGGTTACTGTTAGAAAATGTTTAAAACTCAGTTGAAAGCCATGTAATAAAACACTACTTTGCTATCTGTGGACATAAAAACATCTGTAGGTTTTAAATTATTGAATAAAGTGTACACTATTATAAATTTCCTTCTTCAGTACACTGAATAAATACAGAATACTAAACTGTAAAATCAGTGAAGCTGAAGAATGGAATTGTCTCGCAGGAACCGCTCTTTTGATAGTCTGTGTAGCAGCAAACACTTGTCTCTGTAGCCCCAGTCGGCTGGGTGAGTGTGACTTCCATCATCTTGTAGGGGAGACCCGAGCTCAGGACCCATGGTGGCAGTCACCCCACACTCCGCCCTCACGCACTTAAAACTGCCTACAACACAATTTGATTTGTTACAATAATTGTTATAGCATCAATACTAAGAACCAGTCACCAGAGTGATTGTAACTTCGTCATCTTTGTAGGGGAGACCCAAGCCAGGGCCCATGGTGACAGTCACCCCACACTCCGACCTCACACACTTAAACTGTTACAACACAATTTGATTTGTTACAATAATTGTTATAGCATCAATACTAAGAATCAATCTGTATTTTTTTCACTAGATGCAATTCAATACTTCTAGTATCACCACACAAAAATACTGACTATACTGTTTAAAATGACCAATAAACAATACAATGGTGTTGATAATCAATCATAATATGATATTTGTATTAGAAATGTTTTAAGAGATAAAACAGATTTACTAAAGACAAAAAGTACAGAAACTATTGATTATCAATTCTTAACGATAATCTCTTACCTCTTTTCAAATGAAGTTGAGTATTCCCTGCAGGTGTAATAGAATCCCTTGCCATTGTGGAACACAACACAGTGTTCACCGATCCCTGGCAGTGCCTCGGATGGGGGCAGTAGCTGCTCACAAGACTTTCCCATCTGAAATCAAAAAAATGTAATATACTAATACTAATATATTAAGAATAATATTTAAAATAAGCATATTTTCATATTTAACCCTACAAGTTGGTGATCATTTAAAATATTCTATAATGTCAGGCTGTTTTTGAGCTTTACACAAGGTTTCCAGAGTAGTTCTGCTTGTGGGTGGGGCTTGTACAGTACAAAACTTCTGCCACTAGGTGTCGGTAGTGAAATTCATTGCCATTTCAGTGCCTCCTGGACTGTTGACCTGGCTTGTTCTGTACTTCGTAGTAGTGACAACTTTTTGCTGCTGTTGTTTTATGCTATTTGCCATATTTTATGACAAGGTTGAGTGGACAGTGTACAGCTGTTAAATTTTTTTCCTGCTTGGTAAAAATGCCGTTGAAACGGTTTTAATGTTGAGCACAGCCTACAAAGATTATGGAAAAAAAAAACTCAAGTGTTACGAGAGTGGTTTTCTCGTTTTTAAAAATGGCGGACATGTCCATTGATGGACATACCTCGTTCCGGATGTCCATCAACCTGCCGAAACAGATGAAAATGTTAAGAAAATTTAAAAAAATTATGGTTTCAGACCATTAATCAAATGTCAGTGATTAGTGGGTTATCTCGGAGCTCAGTTTAGCAAATTTTATCTGAAGATTTGGGAATAAGAAGGTCTCAGCCAAGTTTGTACAATCTCGTTCTGACTGACAATCAAAAAGAACGTTGAAATGAAACATGTTGTAATTTGAAAGAACAACTTGAAATCTATCCAGATTTCCTATCGAAGGTACTCATTCTGATGAATCATGCCGCAGTGATTATGACCCAGAAACAAAGCAACAATCAAGCCAATGGAAAACGGCATTTTCACTACGTCCAAAAAAAGGTAATAATCAAATTAAACATTAAAACAATGCTCATTTGTTTTTTTTTTGATGTGAGGGGGTAGTTCATTAAGAGTTTGACCTTTAGGCCAGACCGTTAATCAGGCTTTTTATTTAGAAGTTTTAAGAAGATTGCACTGCAGTGTTCAAAAAAGGTTTCATTTGTGGCAGACTGGAGCTGTTTTTCCATCATGACAACGCACCTCCGCCTGCACACACAGCCATCTCTATTTAACTATTTTTTGACAAAAAAATGTCAACCTCTATGTACTATTTTCTTATTTCCATGCATCAAAACGAACATGAAAGGGACTCAGATTTAACAACATAGGACGACATCAAGGAAAAAGTGAAGAAGGAGCAGTCAGCCATTATTGATGATAAGTACAAAAAATGAACTGGACAATGGAGGCACCGATTGGACAAATGTATAAAGTGTAATGAAGAGTACTTTGGAGGAGATATGGTTGTTGTATAAAAAATTAAATTGTACAGCTTTTAATATACAGCGTGTATCAAAATGAATGACCTGATTTTAAAACTCAATATCTATTGCTAAAAATGTACTTACAAAAATAATATTTATTGCAAAATACTCACAAAATCTTAAAGTTTTAGGTATGTTATTACAAATGTTCTATATGTCCACCAGCAGCAGCACGAACAACATCCAAGACGATAGCTAAATTCCTCATAAACCTTACACAACGTATCTGTGTTCACAGACCTTATTGCGACAGTTATTCTGTACTTTAGTTCTTCGATGTCATGAGTTAGAGAGGGAACAAACACTTTTTCCTTCACATATCCCCACAAGAAAAAGTCGCATGGGGTCAAGTCTGGTGATCTTGGAGGCCAAGAATGAAGGGCATTGTCTCGAGGTCCTGTGCGCCCTATCCAGCGGTGGGGCTGAGTGTTGTTGAGAAGCTGCCGAACATTGTTGTGCCAGTGAGGCGGTGCTCCATCCTGTTGGAAAATGAAGTCCACCAGAGTCTGCCGTGAAGTTGTGGGAAAAGCCAATTCTGCAAACATTTTGAAGATAGCTCATTCCATTCACAGTGTCTCCCTCAAAAAAGAAGGGGACCGTACACTATTTTACGAGAGACTGCACAAAAAACGTTCACTTTCGGCGAGTCTCGTTCATGCTGAATAACGTCGTGAGGTTGTTCCGAGTCCCCATATGCGCACGTTATGTCGGTTTTACTTTACCACTAGTATGAAATGTTGCTTTATCACTGAAAATTAATTGTGATATAAAAATGTATCCAATCAGTTTCCAATGTCACTCAAGTAGAAGTCATTGTTTACTAAACTCAACACGTTCCTCCTTTTATCACACCATAAAAAACCCACGGGGGGGAGAGCGATGTAACTAAAATTTTTAAGTACTGTAATGGTTCTGCTACAACATAACGGACGTCTTAAACACTACTCGCCTAGACAGTCATTGTGAGGCATACCCAGTTGTCTGCCTTGGCACGGCGAGTAGATCGTTCGTCGGACTGCGTCTCATACGTTTGCCGAAACTGTTTTCACACCTTTTTTCGTCAGAAGTGCAGTGCACCCCCTTTATCTTCAATAATTGGCAATTACCCATCGAACCGAATGGTTTTTTAGGTGAATGGCAGGATCTAATGCCGAAACGACGACGAGAAAGCCCGCTGGACACGAAATACAACTGACTCATCCTTGGCAAACTGCAACACACATAACACGGACCTTTTTGTTGAGCGGACAACGCCATTTTACATTCAGACTGACTGGAAATGAAGGAAGATGCACTGGACCGACATCTAGCGGCGATTTTATGAAACTTTAGGCCACGCCCTCATGTTCCCAAATACACCAGCTTTCCTTGCCCTGTTACGCCTTATGTTTCGTTAATTGATTACCGTACAAAATATCAGGATCCATTCTTTTTGATACACCCGGTATACTTACAATAATGTTACTCATATACAGCAGCTACTGTTATTCAGCATTCAGCAGTGCCACTATCTCTGTTACCCTCCTGCTTGCACAGGGAACAGTTTCTCATTTATACCAGTGTTCAGCCGTAGTATTGTGTTTCTTCAAGCCTTTATCAGGCCTTTTACCCCTAAAAATGACCAGAACCATTGAAACACTCAGCAAAATTTGCAATGTTTTCTTCCCTAAACGATTTGATGTTTGCGCATGATCAAACTGCATATTTAAGTCATTGCTGCGTGTCTTGGTTTTTGATAAACAATTCCAAAGTCAATGTTGGAGATAGTCTTGGGGGAAAGCCCATTCTGATCACATATTTCAGTAATATTTGGGAGTAGGGTAACAATAAGCGGGGGGGGGGGGGGGGGGGGGGGGGGGGGGGACCCGGCTTTTATATAATCGAAATTGGCAAATGATTATTAATTTAAGTTAATCACGAACCATCAATATAATCAAATCGATACTGATAATAATTATTTTGAACAATTAAACTTAAAAAAAATCCTATATCAAACAGCTGTAAACAACTTTCAAATAATATCACGGTACAGTAAATATATCCAATTTTAAATGTAAGGTAACATTATATTATTTAAAAAATGGCAGTCAATGTTTAGAAAAACTACATGACATTGCTTTGAAAGATGATAAGTACATGTTTTAGTGGCTTCAACCATTTTGGACTCGTACTGAAAAAAACCCATTATGTGAACATTTGTGGGAAAGAAACAACTTGTAACTGTGAAGAGGAGCATAATGATGGTCCGTCTTCAGTTTTTCATAATTTTGGTTATAATAATTTGTTTTTGCATCACTGTTAAACATTAACAGATTCCATATTTAAATTTAAAACATATGATATGTTTATTGAGGAATTATCAGATACTTTGTATAATCGATTGATAGTAGTAAGGATTTGGGATGCCGGAGTATTAGGTTCAATCGATGATTACCGTTTACATCAATCTTCGATTATAAAAAAACCGGGTCCGCTTTATCGTTAACCCTAGCCCAAATTTAGTATGTTCGTGATTTATCCCAGGTGCAGGTTACAACAGTGGAATAAAACACATTGCAAAATATATAAAAACTCTAGTGGTTTTTGCAATATTCATATTGCAATTTATACACAATTTTTAACCTCTGGCATACAAAGGCAAATAAATCAGACTGCCACTCAAGGAAATTCCTTACTATGAACTTCTAGGTTGTGAAATGCACAATTCTCCATTAATAAGAAAACTGTGTACAGTGACAACCTAAAGTCTAATAAGGTAATAAAATAAAACATTACTTATTGCTTTAATGGGTATTGACTAAAAGTGATAAACTGTTACAAGTGACAAAATTAACATTTTTATTTGAAACCCTCCGTATGGGAGTTAGAGGTGGTCCTTACTATTATGGATATGCCTACTATCAGATATAGGCCTACTGAGATATAAAAGATTACATACCTTCAAATGTAAAAAACCTGCATATTAGCAACTACTCGAAATGTAATTAAGTCAAATCAACGAAAAAAACCCACGCAACAATGTATCCGCACACTCAAAATCACAAACAAAACTATCAACCACCAACACTAACACGAATACAAAACAACAAACAAGAAACACATCTTTGGAACTTTTAACATCCTAAGGCACAAAAACCAAACACACAGTCGCATTTGAAGTCACCTGATCCGAGGCCAAGACTAAGTCAGACAATGAATGTGTTCTATCTATCTCTGCTGAATAGCCGACTAAATCAAATTTATCCCATTTAGTCGACCTAATAAAACTTCCATCGATTTTTCTTTGTACTTCGAAAACATTAACTATTGTAAAGTGATTATGATATGTTTTCTAAATCACTAACCGGCACCAACTAATTGAAAACCACCTCTCTCCATATTCCCAATTATCTAACTGTCTCTCTCGGTATGTATGTCACCTGTGCCTTGTGGCCTACACTGGTGCAGAAGTGTTTATCTAGATTTCACTAAATGATTATGATTCCACTTTTTATTAAAATTTTATTCATAACGTAATTCAATTTTCTGCCCTGCTTCAAAAGTGTTGTCCTTTGAAATATAATACATTTATAAATACACTATAAAAAATTATTCAAATCATAGCCTATCACATAAATGCTATATTCTGGTTATACTTCTCTAACATAAATAAAATTTTATATTCTTATATTTACAGAATAACACATTTGGACATTTGTGGAAAATAAATATAAATTGCTTACATATCTGGTTAATTACATAAATTATGAAGACGAAGGAAACTACTTCAATCATTCAAAAAAGAAATTTCTCTGAATTAGTGGGTTTATGTGTATACAAGTTGGGCAGGTGGTTATATGTGTGCGGTGTGTCTCGAGTATCAATTTCGTCCAAAAACCTTGAGGGTTAAGAAGTAAACACTTTCATACTCAAATTTTTACAATATCTTACACTTATGTATCTAATCGACCTCTATACGGGGTTTGTCGTCGAACTTGCATAAACACCCTGACTGGTATCGACTAAACTAACAAAAAGCTAACATGTTCAGGAGCTGACTTAACAAAATAACTAAGATTTTCTAACTATGTTATTTCATTATTTACTCGGGTTTGTAAGTAACTGTTAGGTTGACGGATAACCCTAGCTAATACTAGCCCTTTTCAAACGCTGGCGTTCTATTTACTCAAAAACAAGAAGTATTTTTAAAAATTCTTAAGACGTAGCAAATGTTAGGTTTTATTCACTTCACTCAATGTTTAGCATTTGTGTGTTATAAAATTAACTGCACACAAATTGTGTGCAAGATTCATTGATGTAAAGCGGGTTCTAAATGTACAAGACTTAGATTGTTACTAGATTTTGATTCATAAGACGTGTGTTCCTATTTAAGAATACAATATAAGGAATTGGATCATAAAAAGCTGGCAACTGCACGGCTTACGCTGCAAGTTTCGCGAGATGACTTGTTATATTTCATATTCTCGTATATCGGTACAATCATCACTATTGCTCGACTTATTTATCGAAGTTAGTTTGAATTGATAGAAGAGTTTTTGTAAACTGTAGATGTTTTAAAAATAAATTATTTATCGACATTAATTTGTTTGTGTCGATCCGATTACGCATATCGCTGGTAAGTGTAAACTAAGTTCAGTCGGTTTTAGCTAATCAACGATTTATCTGTAATAATCGACCAATTAAAAGAATTCATATACTCTTTGAATTGGAGTTTTATATTTTGTGCTGGAACATAACCTATTCCTAGTGTTACTTGTTAGTGTCTGGTCCTGTCTATATTAACCCTACATGTAACCTCAAAAGACCGACTTAGAGGTAAGGTAATTAGGTTTATCTTATTCCGTTATCTTTATCCTTATCTTATTTTTATTTTTACTTTTTAAATAACTCGCAAGGTTTCTTTGCAAAATGAGCTTTGAAATATTATTACACATCATTAGATCTACTTATCGATCTCAGCCACTTTAGGAAAAAATTATCTGTCAAAAAATCCCAGCTGACCTGGGCTTCTGAAAGTCCCAACATTATTTATATAATAATTTTTGTTACGTTGTTTTGGGCCAATATTTACTTATTTTTAAGATTTAATTTTCTTTTTATTCAGCCATGTTTAGTATTGAGGTTATTAATAAACAGTACAAAATATTAAGTAAGGCCTTCATACTGCAATTACATTATTAACAATGACCAACATAACAGCCTACTACATAAAAATACTATTTTCAAAAACTTTTTTATGAATTTTTCCTCCAGAGATGGTTATATTACAAAAAAGTAAACTTCCTTATCTGCACCACTTAGTCTTAAATGACAGGTTAAAGATTTCACTAATTTTTTCTCAATAAATAGGCTAAATAAGGGCTTTTCATTTTGATACATTTTGTCATAAACAAGTTTTACCACAGCTATTACTAGTGAAAAAGTAAATACTTTAGTCTATATATGCTTAAACATAAAATAAAACCAAGCACTTGATGTTAAATACCCTGATTTTGGTTATGTTCATTTATTATTTTGTTATCATTAACATTCACATTTTGTAATTATAAACATATGATTGGTTATTACTTTTATCCTCCTGACGTCCCAGAGTAAATCTGTGTTTTAAAAAAGTGGTCAAAATCCTAAGTGGCTTATAGTTTAGATACAAGTGACCTGACTGTGCTTTGAGTCCTGGGACAACCATTCCCTTCTAAAGTGGGTCAAATAAACAAGGGAACTCTAAGTGGCTATTTTTTAAGCCACTCGCAAAAAAAAAATTCACAGACGTCCCTCCTAGTTGTGTTTATTCCCTATTCAGGTCGCAGGCACTTGATAGAAGAAGAAACAGTTTTTTGGCCATAGTAAGTGCAAAGTTTTCGCCACCCTCGAGAATGGCTCTAGGTATGGCTCCAGTCTTCTTATACCTAAAAAATGACTGTACCCTCCAGAAAAAACGTGGACCGCCCAAAAACGTTCATGCTAAGTACTCATTTATTAATACTATTTTAGGCCCATTAGCTCGTACTGATGATCATTAGATAAAGAAACTATGTCTGCATATTTAAACGATTAAAATTGTGACAATTCGGGCTTTTGTTTAAAGTAGCTATAACAGGTTTATTTTTTGTAGTTCCTAAAAAATAGGCACTTAGGCGCTATATGGATCTTATTAAAACCCATATTTTTTATAGTTCCTTTTTTTAGTCTCCACTTAGGTCGTTAGCTAAAATGTTTTTTCTTTAAAAAATATCAAGCTAACACGCTGACCAAAATATATAATGTAGTTGATTATTTATGTGTTTTTAGGTCAAGGCAATCAAAACCCTCACTACAGAACCAGTCAATCTAGATGAATTCCCTGAGATTGGAGGGCGCGTTTACAATTGATGATTGATGAAGAAGGGGGAACTCTTGTTGAGACCACAGTAGACCGCCTTTTTTGATGTGAATGAAGTTAAATTGGAAATTGGAGTGATGACACCGATGAAGACACCCACATACCGAGCCTCCCAATGAGGCCGTGATCGTAATAGGAAGACAACGTCAAGAAGAGGATCCCACAACCAGAAAAGCAATCCCAGCGGCAAAAGGAAGTAAGATAACTATCCTGAATTCCAAAATTACTTATTTATTCTCATGTATTTGAAAATTATTACGTAAAATATGTAATTATAGTTCCTTGTAATTTTTATAATTAAAGGTTGCTATAAACAAAGCTTAGTACATTTAAAAGGAAAGTAAAAAATATATGTATGTCGAGGCTTGTTTAATTTCTGGAACCATTGAGAGAAAAGTTTAGTTTATATTTTTCAAGATTATTTTATTTAACAATCTTATTTATTTAATTGTGACACATGATTGAAAGTAAATCCTGCAAAAATATTATGGAATTGTTTTTGTTCCAGGGAAACGAGGAAAGGAAGGCGCTCACTTAAGAAAAAGGGAGATTGGGGGCTAGAGGAAATCGAGAAAAACGTAAAAATCAGGACAAGGAATTTTTTCACCCCCATGGACGAAGGGACAGGGACCATTCAATTCCGACACCTTTGACGAATTGCTCTAACCAGCATTACACTTTATCCTATCGACAGTGATAGAACTGGACAGGCTGGAACAGTATGTTACGAGCCAGTAATTTCGACGAATTGATATTCTTAAAAAAATAGTTGAGAAATCAAATTCAGAACTTACTTGTTGCAAAACAGGGAAAGGTGACTCTAAAACTAAGACTACACTTGAAGTTTAAAAATTTGGCTACGGCATTAAACTTTGTGATTTTTCAGCTCTACAAGTACCATGTGTATGTTAGAATGTGTTGGGGAAAATAAAAGTGGAGGATTCCTCACTTGTAGCAAATACTCAACATGGCGAGGAGATCGCTTATTTCCTTTATTAGGAAACTGGATAAAAACTTGTTTTTTGATAACGAAATTACAGTAAAAACAGACGAATAGAAAAGGCTGATAGGCGTGTGGAAGGTAAGACCTTTACTTGACCCGAGATCTTTAGAGGGGCTGATTTGAAGAACAGGAACAAACCACCAGGGAAATTGAGTCAGTATCGACGAGATGATAGTGCCTTTTTTCTGGAACGTGTCTAGTCAAGCAAACACATACCCAACTAAACCCCAACCCAACGGATGTTTGAAAAGTTTATGTTCTTGCTAATCCAAAACGAATTGTTTGTGATTGTTACTGTTTTACTCAAGGACCAGGCCACATACGTAGAAAACCCAGAAACTTGAGCTCCAATTCTGGCAGTGTGAATCAGCTGTCTTAGTCTTACTAGGTTCTTTAGTTCCCGGCCACACATTGTATGCCGATAGAATTTTTCAACTTCAAGTTAGGCTTGCTGACGAGAATCCTGAAAAAGGTTTTAGATTAACTGGAACCAAAAAAATCAGGAAAGACAGAATTCCCGAAACTACTGAACCTTCTCCAAGTGACAAAGAGTTTAAGATAAGCAAATGAAAGGGGCACCCAGTTTTTGCGCATCTGTAAGATGAAGAAAAAGATATAAAGATGGAACAAAAGGACAGAGGGAAAAGTAGCTACTAACAAAGTGGTTAGACAACAAACTGTGTATAGTATGATATCTACTGCTGAGTCAATCGAGCCTTTGTGTGAAGTAAAAAGGTGGGTCTAAGGCCAGCAAACAGTTTATCTATGTTTCTCAACCTAAAGTTATCAATGCCATATAATGCAAGAAATGGGAGGCGTAGGAATTAGCTGATAAGAATGCTTATCGTATTGCTCCTCACGAGCCCGGGACAATAGAAATGGGGACATTGAGTTGTATCCTTCAAATTTCTATTGATTTGGGAGCCTTAGTACACAGTTGGCTTTCAGAATGCGGGGATAACCAAACAAAAAATACAACGATCTCCAGAGCCAAAAGAATTCCGCAATTCAGGACTTTTTAAACTTAAATTTGGGGAGTTGCTATTTTGAGATGATACTCAGCCAATGAAGCTGTCCTGCTTCGAATGACCAAAGATCTATGAAGATCAAGGTGGGATATAACCCATTTGGAGAGGACAGACGAGTACGGGCTTGACCCTACTCCAGAAAAAAGAATTGAAGAACGCAGTCATCTACCTGAGGTTACAATAGAGGAATTCAAAAAAGGTTGTGTGCTATGCAGGAATTGCAAGAAAAAAATTCTATTCTGTATAAGGGAGGGTTGTGGTTAAAGTGTAATGTGTATCTTTTGTTTGGTAGAGGGTGGTGCGGAATTGTTTCCGCAAAGTTCCATTCGAAGTGAACTTTTTCACAGTGACTCCAAAGAATGTAACTTTTACAAATCAAATGGTAAAATGCCTTCTAAACAACTACATTTTTATCACTTATACATGTTTATAGAATAATAAAAACCATTTTCAAACATAAGGTCCTGCGTTAATATTTTTTTTCCTCTGAAAGACCGAAGTGCTATTTTTAGGACATCTATAACAACCATTTGTAATAAACGCTAAAAAATACATAATGTGATTTTTCTCAAACAACAATGATATGAGAACATAATTTAACCTTAATTGTAAAAGAAATATTAACACTTTTTTACCCTGGGACTCAAGTGGGGTCGGATTATGATTGCCTAAAAAAAAGGCACTTAGGCGTTTGGTCCAATTTGCTCCCAATAAAATATTTTGGGACTCAAGGTAGGTTGAGACCTAGTGCCTATATTTAGGCACTCTTAGACTAGGAGGTTATATCGATTGATAGTCTATGATTCTATATGCGAATATTTAGGTACTCGATTGATTATATTTCATGTCGATATAAAAAACCGGGACTCGCTTATTGGGACCGTACCTTTTTTGCAATCTGGAAGACGACCATCGTTAGCTCCTCTGACAGTTACATTTGTTACCTTTCCACAAAAAGTATCACTATTAATGCGATTTCTTAGGTACTAACCCATACATCCTGAAAGCCATAAACAAAAACATACCGGTGATTTTTATCGTCTTTTAAAGCAATTTCGTGAAGCTTCCTAAGATTGACGGCCATTTTAATACACAAAGTTCGTGAAATTTCTAAAATATTATCCTTAAATTGTATTATTCTGAAAGTGTTTACAGCTGTTTCATATAGATTATTTAAGTTCGTTAAAAATAATTCATCAGTATCGATTGATTATATCGCTCACTAGGGTTATTGATTAAGTAATATCGTTTGCCAATTTCGATATAAAAAACCGGCGGATTAGTCCGTTTTATTGGACCCTACCCATAATTACAATCTCATTAAAACAACAATGGGGTATCGACTTCAA
This sequence comes from Homalodisca vitripennis, assembly GCF_021130785.1. Taxonomy (NCBI): domain Eukaryota; kingdom Metazoa; phylum Arthropoda; class Insecta; order Hemiptera; family Cicadellidae; genus Homalodisca; species Homalodisca vitripennis. The sequence continues at coordinate 26,861 of NW_025783736.1, forward strand.
ATAGGCGTACACATTCATTATTCAGTTATTTTATTGAATGTTTCAATTGTTTTTGTGAAATAAAGAATTTAATATTAGAATTTATTTTAATTTCCATATGATTTCAACTTATTAATTATAATAATGTTTAATGTAAACAATAAAGTTTAATGTTACAAAGATATGTAACCAAATTTTTGGAGTATTATTAAATTGGTTGATAAAAAATGAGGATATTGTTTGAGGTAAACCTAAATAAATCAGAGTTCTTGGCGGCCAAGAGCAAGTTCGGAGTCGGAATTAAAAACTGGAAATTGTGTTATTTTTTGTTGTTAATATACTATAATTCGATTATATGTGTACGATTGATTAGATAATAATCAAAGTTGGATATTATATTGGTTCGATAACAGCAATCGGACTAAACGAAAGTAGGCGTTTATTAAAAGTATTCCCCAAACACATGTACTAAAGGATTAAACTAAGTATAAAGGGTTCAATTGTATACTACACTTTACGGTGACCCACCAGGCTCTAGGGGTTAGCCCCATTTTCCCATGATCAAAAAATATTACGCACATTCGAACAAATTGCTAAATGGTCAATAAACGTGACGGCAGACACTTTAGCAAGATGATCATAATCAGGGTGAGGCTTAAGTTATAGGATGTCCGTAGAGGGAAGGACTGACTAATTCGAATTCGAGGTCAGAGGAGAATAGTGGACTGAGGAATTAAACCAAACTCTTGCTTACAATGATTGTAAAAAATTTGGAAATTTTTATGGATGTTGATGTGGGGGGGGGGTGTGCTTGCATGGGTTAAATATCACCATGATAAACTTACATGGCAAGGGGATGTGAGGGGTACAATAACTTGTACTAGTTCTACTGGAATGAAACTGTATCAAATTTATTGTAAGCAAGGAAGAGGTAATTAAAAGTTCATGTTAAATACTTCCAAAGAACCATAAATCGGACCCTGCTGTGGCATTCCTATTTTAATATGTCTTACCGATCTTACTGTAAGTCAATTTTTTACTTCGTTACAAACTATTTGTTTCCTGTCACTTTTAAAAGTAAGACACAAAAAAATCTAAGTTTTCTTTCCTTTTTTTATCACCATAAAAACACAGCTCTCAAGCAAAAGACTAACAAATGTTGTCAAACAATTTAGATAGGTCAATTAGCAATATAGGTTGCTTGACCAAACCTTGGACCAAACAGGAAGTTAAACATTTAGTTTCTAATCTCCTGGAGCTTTCTTTCAAGAGCTAGTCCACAGACAGAACAGATACATAAATTTGGACTGTCTATGTAATATTTTGACCACAAAGCTAATTGATGCCAACCCTTACCGTGGATACCAAGAATGGCAAAAGTCCACTAGAATCTTTCTTATAGAGAGATAGTTATCACACAGATGTGGAGATAATACATGATTTAAATATTGAAATAAAATTAATTCTATTAGTTCAATATACGTTCAAATGCTATAAAGGGCCCGGGAAAAAAAAATGATAAGGGAT
>NW_025783737.1:0-28515 GCF_021130785.1 Homalodisca vitripennis
CCTCTAAATAAACCTTCTACAAACATTAATCTTCCACATTCAAAAAATCTGTAAAATAGCTATAGGCTACTGTTTGCTATTTCTTATAATTCAAGATTGTATTGTAATGATATAATTTAATATTCAAAAACTCACATACCACTTCCTAGTGTGGCTGTTTTTAAACTACATATCAAAAGAACGAAAGGAAAAAACTAATTTGAATAATGTAGGAAAATATAATGATTAGGCCTCTAGGGCTCGGATTACTGACTCAAATACTGATAAATTCTGCTACCCTCTTAATTAACGTAATTTATCTATATAGGGTAAATTTTATGTATATAGGGTAAGGAGAACTAACTGACCCCATACCGTTCCAACAGTTTAAGTGGTATTGCGCTCCTAGCTGCAGACATTCATGAGACCTTACGGAAGGCGTTTGTGCTTATCTTTCCAAAAAGCCAAGATTATGTGATTATGCACACGGATAGTACGATCAGATTATGCGTGTATCATGTTGTAAACACTAAACTTCTGGATTCAACTGATACAATTGTGTTGAATTGGACACAAAAATATTTTTTTTATATATATTTTATTCTTACTTATACAACTTTACTTGTGTATTCAGTAATTTCAGTAATATTTTAATATATATTCAGATCCGCGGTACATGATCTCCTCAAGAATATAGAGGTAGGTTAATTCGAAAATTCCATCTCCATAAATCATTTCCTTCATGACACTATAATTCATTGTAAAAATAATTCTAACATACCTTTTCAGGGAATTTTGGATTCTCGCTTCATTTTGTTTATAGAACAACCTCGTAAAATCTTAACCATTGCACGAACTGTCTAAAATTAGATCATGGTAGCCATTTTTAAGTCATAGAAAACTGAAATAAGCCAAATAACTCAAAGAAATAGATGTCCAAGTTAAACTACAGTTCAGACATTATAAAAAAATTCGTTCAATGTAAGTTTTATCTTTATTCCTAAAAACTTTTTGATTTTTTTATAAAAGGACACATCATTCACACATACAGCTCGCCATAGTATACGATGATATTCACAAAGGTAATTATTTCAACATTATATTTAAGAAGATCGTTTTCAAATTCATTTCGGTGAAAACGATGGACGTGTGTACACAATTCTGGGATAGAAGGCATTTCCAATCCTTGTGTTGTTTTGTTTATAAACCCGAGAGTCGTGTCCTCAGTATATTGAATCAGTGTACCATGCTGGAATTAAACCTACCGACTTTTAGTAAGAGAATAGAAGAGACCCTAGAATAGATCCATCGAGGGACAACCGTGGGGTATTTTTTTAAGGGGAGTATGTAAGCCCATAAGCCCGTAATTGTTAAACATATGCTTATATATAACCCATTCTTCTCAGAAAGTATCAGAGTTAATAAAATTGAAATTTTTACCCTAAAATAAACATAGTATTCTAAAAGACATCCTAACCTAATTTCATTGAATTCCATTATCTATTTTTGGCATTATTTTTATTTTTTAAAATATTTTGTAAATTTTCTTTGCGTATAATTTTGGATTACTAATTTAAAATATTTTTTTATTGGTAAGCTAGAAGTCTAAATCTAGTAGGGTTTGTGTAAACCAGACCATTCTTAATAACCTGTAAAAATTTGAAAAGAATTGGCCTATCTTCTACTTTCTGAGATAATTGGGACTTTTGTGTACAAAAAACTAAATTTTCGGGAAATCGCGAAAACATGATAAACTTATAATACTTACATTTCCAAAAACATTTCCGAGCTTCGTAAATCTGATCATTTTCCTTCTCAACATCGAGGAGTTTTCCTTCCTGATCATTCTGGTCCTTTTTTCTGGCTAGCTTTGTCTTCTCTTTACACATGCTATATCTGATTTTAACAGCCGACCTCGATCAATTTCACTAAGGCACTTTGCACAATTTTTTGCCAATTTTGACCCCTAGCCCTTTAAAGACTGCATAATCTCCCCTGACTGGGCCCTCATTAAAATTTAAACTGACTGCATCATAATGTGCCTAACTTAAGAGTATTGTAGTCCTACAAAGGTATTTTTTGGCACTCTGGACCCAGAAGAACAGAATTGAAGCTTTCCGTTAATAATATTGAGTGCGGCCGTGCAAGACTAACAACTATAACAACTCAGTTTTTGCCCAGATCCATGAATATAGGTTTTTTCAGATCAATGATGGGCTGGTCCAGTGGAAATTTTATGTTCATTCATGTTTTAGCATCCCTTAATGGCTTGCCTTATAGCCTACACCATGATATGTCGCAAAGCTAATGGTGTGGGTTGTCGTCCGAGGAGCGCATCATGCAAGAAAAAAGTATTATTATTTTTATATATTTTAGGATCCCGTATATGCATGTATAATATATCATTTTAATCAGAACAAACTAAATCAATACAAAAAAATATTTAAAAAAAATAGAAATAAAAATTTTTTAATATTCGGGCGTACATCTCCCCTTAATTACCCGACTGACCACATAACCCCACCTTTCTTAACATCTCAAATGTCTTCCAATCTGAACTAATTAAATTTGTTAAATACTATTGACAAGTTGATGATTTGATTTGTCAATGAGCTAACTAACATTTCCTGATACAATTGTCTCTGATTTGCTGATTCAGGCTATGAATGAATGATTAATTTATTTCCTACATAGAAATACAGATCACCACATGTACAAAAAAAACAGGAAATGACCTCCACATGGGCGTAGCTTGTGAGTAGGAGATCGAGACGTAATCAGCAGCATCTCCAGTTATATAGTAGTTGCTTAGAGCAACGGTTTCACAAAAGGTGGTCCGCGGACCCCTAGGGGTCCGCAAAGCTCGGTAAAGGGGTCCGCAGCGAGGTGGTATAAAAAAAAAAAAAACTTTCTATTAAAAGTTAATCTATAATTGTTGATTTTTTTAAAGTGTTAAAATATCACACTAAACAGATATTTTTAGGTATGCGAGTAAATACGATCAGGTCGTAGTTTTTGTAAGTCCATTAATGTGAACTGTGACAAGCTTATAGAGACATCATTAACTCGGGCGAGTGGACGGAGCGATAGTACGAGAGTATGAGCGGCGAATGACGCTGATAGTAACAATTTTCCCCACTCCAGCGAAACCGTGTCTCCTAACCGGTTTGTCAGCCATGGCATTGACCCCCCTCGCTGCCCCATCTAACGGCGCCGTCGCCGACACTCGCAGCAGTCGCTCCAACTTGGGGTGATCTACTCAGAATGGATTCAGTTGTACTGTGTTTGTTACGTTCAGTGGTACTCAGTGTTGTTGTCTGATTGATATAATTGCATATTATGTAACAACAGTTTTTCATTTAATAATAGTTGAGTCGGTTTAAGTTTAGTGTTATTAGTAGCCAAAAGTAAACAATGCGATCGTTTGGTTAATTCAGTGCCAAGTTAAGAAAGACCAATATCTGACGTCGGAAACAAGGAAGAGCATCCTTCATGTAGTACTGCTAACTGGGGTCCGATGAAGTGCCCAGTCCTGTGAACAGCCCTGTACTCAGCTTAAGAAGCGTGAGTAAAAATTAGGTACCAGTAAAAAAATAAAGAAAATACAATAATGAATATTTGGAATTAGGTTTTACATATATTGTGTACTGAAGATAATCCAAAGCCACAGTGGCGTTTATTTGTTCTAAGAAAGTTTTGTCAAATGGAAAGGCGACGTGAAACCTGCTAAATTTGCGACGTCCACCTTGAAACAAAACACGATCCTTCTAATCTACCCAACTAAGTCAGTAGAGTTTTTCAACCACTAAAGTTAAACGATTTTTTTTTTTTTTTTTTTTAAAAAAAATTTCTACACACAAAAACTATAATTAAACAAGGTATTGTAAGGTCCTAAATTTCAATGAAAATGCAAAAACATTAGCTTCCTTACCTAGGTTGCTGGAGCTCTATTGCAACTTTCAGTGTGCAAGGCACACACAACAGCAGAAGAACTTATATATGCCACCTCGCTGCTGAGTAAAAAATGTGCAGAATTGTGCTTGGAGATCAAGCAGCTAAAATGATCAGCCTTCAAATCCATTATCGAACTCAATACAGTTCAAAGGCGAATAACAGATATGATCTGAAAAAATACACTCCCAATACAATTTATTTATGAAAAATATCTAATACGACATAGTTTTGCCTTGCAAATAGATGAAAGACAACGGATAATATCCAAGAAAGTCTACAGCACTTAATAAAACTATATGACCGATGCTAGAAACGCAATCGACAGAAAAAGTGTTTTTTTTAAAAAAAAAACATAAAATTCAGTAAAAAAAGCTAACAGGGTGGGGGGGAGAACATTTGAAATGTTAATGGCTAGTTTTTGTCAGATTTATTTTCGAATCATCAATGTTATGAAGATTTTTTGTTCTCTTGTGAATAAACTTATGCATCATCAAAAGGTGAAGATTATTTTTATAATGCTATTGATAAGTTTTTTTTTACCCAACACAATATTAAGTGGATAAATGTTGTTTTCTATTACAAGATGATGGTTCTGGAGCTATGTCTGGCTACAAAACAGGATTATTGCGGCATATTACAAAAAGTCGACACCACAGGTTCCAATGGACTCATTGGTGCATCCACAGGGAAGCACTGTTGCAGCGAACAAATAATGCCAGTAACACTTAAGACGTACCTTGATGATGAAGTTTGTGTAAGATAATTAACTTTCACACTTAAATCACGCCACCCTTCACAATCCAGGCTGTTTGAAGCGTTATGCAGTAGACATGCAGAGTGAGCATATTTCAGGCTCTTGTTACACACCGAGAATTAGGTGGCTCTCTCGGGGAAAGGTACTCTGAGTCGGTTTTTTTGGAACTCAGAGATGAGGTTCGTTGTTTTTTCTCCTGGAAAATGAAACACAATTTTCTAATCAACTGAGAACGATTTTTCAATTTCGGCGCTTACGGTAAGGTTTTGCTTACCTATCAGACTATTTTTTGGACACTTAACATGAATTAAATTTTAAGTTTGCATAGGTATATATTTTATGTGGATATATTCAGAAGCAGTGGAGGACACAAGATTATGCATCCACAATGAAGGCACAAAAATTTGAACTTTGGTCCAGAAGGAGTTGAAAAAAAATCATTTACAACAAACTTCCGATTACTACAAATGTTTTAGAATCTAACCAGGAGCAGTTTATTCAGAAAATGATCAGGGGAGAAGAAATATCGGCCCACCTTAAGACTTTAGCAACATCATTGAAAGAGTATTTTTTCCCCAAGAACGCAGATTCTGAGTAACATTGGAATAAGAAGAGTCCCTTTACTACTGATGGACATTGAAGAACTAAATTTAATTGAGTAAAAAGAACAAGACCCGTAACTCTATTGAATTTATCAAGCAAAGTGGCAACCCTTAAAAGTACCTACAAGGACCGAAACATCTCATGGGTGAGATTTGGTTGATAAGTGCAATTGCGAGACCGACAAGGAGTTTTAGCTTCTTAAAGCCTTAAAACATTTAATACCAATTTTGCACAAACATCACAAATGTGAACAGTGCGTTCTCCCACATTATGCTATAATGAAAAACAAACTATCGGAATCGTCCCTCAAATGTGCATGACGATTTTCGTTTAAGAAAGCGGTCCTCAAACTTGCTGTACCTGATATGAAAGTAAATTCTGGACAAAAAATATAGATTTCATCTTTCACACTCAGGACATCAATCAACAATCATATAAAATAAGTAGAAAAAAAATCTTATTAAAACAATTCCAATAAATATTACATAAAACATTAAACTTTAACATAAACAATTTAAAGATCTTAACATAGTAGAAAAAAAATACAACCAATAAAATTATGGGTTAAAATGTACAAATAAAAAATTTTCATCTTTTTTAAATTTAATGTGTGCCCACTTATTTGTTTCCTAGCTAGGTCAAACGAACGTTTTTGGATGCATTTGTTTTTCCTATACATTTTAAAAAAATATTGAATAATAATAGTATACACAAGAGTGCAATAATTCTACTTTTTTCAGTATTATGCTGTATCCATCGTTGGTACTATATCCAGTAAGATATAAATAAAACTATAAATATATTACAAAGTACAGTTATGATATATACCTACTTATATACTACTAACATATACTATCCATACATATATATATCCGTTTGTTTAAGTTATTAAAGATAGGAGAATACCCCACTTACCCACATACATTGTCAACAAAATTACATTTTAGGGTGTCCCCAATGGTTTGAGTTTATTTTCAGGAGGGTCCTCAACTCGTTAGAATTTGGGAACCGCTGGCATTTTAGAGGGTCCAAACTTTGACAGATCAATAAATCAACTAGATTCGCAAATATTTTCTAGTATCATTACAAGTTAGAAAACAAGTCTTACGCTATCACTTTAAACATCTTTCAAGGAATACTCATTCACTCATTTCCCTTATCATTTAGTAACAGGTTTCTTTTATTATTATTTGAAATCCGCTCAAAACATGTAACACAGACACAAATGGTTCCTAAAATCAATAACATATTTTCCATCTAGATCTAAACGGAATCGGCAAAGCGTTTGGATTTGGAAGCCTCACGACAATCTGTTGTGGTCGTTGAAAAGTTCCGCGAAATGTTTTTTGATAAAGGACGGATATGATGCACCGTGTATGGAAACTACTAGCTCAAGTAACCTGTGTCCCCCGATTCTTTCCTGTAAGGATGTCTCCTAATTCCTCATCATGCCCCTGTCGTATAATCGAAAATACGTTTTAAGTCACAATTTACCATTGACTTGTTTATCTTCTAAAGGTTTTCCATGAAATGTCCTAAATTAATAAAACGTCCCAAATGGCCATATATCTTGTTTTTTATTAAAATACCTACGCTATCTTCTTTCTAACATTAATACTTAACTGTAGATAACACATCTTCATTAATTGTTAAATGCATTTGTGACGGTCACAGTGACTTTGAATTAAATTTGTGAACTTCAGTCAGACAATGCGTGTCAAAGCGATTTGATTGCTGTTGTAATATGCCCTCAATTTTTGTTAGCTTTTGATGTATTATTGCGGCAGCTTGCTCCCATGCAAATTAGTCATGGACCTCGTTGTTTTTGTATTTGTGCAATTGACACATTCCATTACATATCACTCGGCCATTTAAGGTTTATATATAGCGGTGCCGGTTTATATAGGTTTACTTCGCCATTCGAACGGCTCTGCTGGGGGCTAAAACGCCCCCAGGCCCCCAAAAGTAAACGCTTGCAAATATCGGGATAAAGCGGAACTTCGGTGACTGGTTAATTCCGGAACATATAAGTATATGACAAGGGATATTAAAAATTGACCTTTTTCATAGACATTTTTTTATTTCACGGAATTCGGTAAAAACTTTTGACTTTGAGGGCATTATTGCGGTTAAATACCGATTTTTTTTTTATTTTTTTTTTTTTTTTTTTTTTAGAGGATACGACAAAAAGTGACTGGAAAACTCCTTTCTTTTTTGTTCGGACAATTTAATTTCGATTGGTGCCCTCAGAACTAGATCTAACGTACCTATGGTTTAGAGTGCCAGAAATGAGCTCGGGAGAAAAGTCTGCACGGGTCAAGCGACTATCCTTGAATTGTTTAGTAATAAACATAATAAAAACCCAGACCATCAAGGCAGTATTTTAAGTCGAACAGGGTTTTTCTAATATCACCCAGGAGCCTATCTAGTCAAGAGGCGGAGAAATTCCCTGGGTGGGTGATTAATGTTAAGGAGGATAAGACAAGAGGGGGTTTAATTTTCGTCAGGAATCATTGCCATGGTCCATATAAACCAAATTCCCAGGGGGGGTTTAAACGCGTTTACCCAGGGGGATAAGTCAGTCGCGAGTGAGGTTAATCTGGCTCCATACCACAGGATCCTTCCCAGGGGGGGGTTAAGAAGAGAGTTTGGGTGGACTGGTATAAAATTCGGACATGAGGTACATAGGCACGGAAATTCCCTGGGGGTGGGTTTTAATGGTTTACCAATGGGGGGTTTAAACCACATCAGGGGGTTGAATGTAACAGGTAGGTTATCAGGTCATAAACCAGAGAACAATCCCCGGGGGGGGGGTTAAATATTCACCGGGGAGTTAATGACACACTTGGCCTTACTTGGGGCTGTTTTTTAGAGGGGAATTAAAGGTTGTCTGTGTAGAAACATAATAAATATTCCTCTGTCCCTATGTCTACTATTTGACGCTTAAGCTAAAACGCTCAGACCAACTCACCGAAGTCACTGAACCTTATTCTGGTAAGATCACGTGGATTTCCTAAATCCCCGTTTAAAATTTGTTTTGAGTTTACGACCAACCGTGTTATTAGCCGCTACTCAAACATCAAAGCCCGGAATGTAAAATTTTTAGGCGAAATATGTCCAATATTTTCACTTAATCCGCGTTTTGCGGTCAAACTAAGGGGAAATAATAGGTAAAAAAGTTCACTGTGACCTTTTTTGTAGGTCAATCTGATCTACCGACCTATGGTTTAAGCCAGAAATGAGCTCGGGAGAAAACGTCTGGTCACGGGTCAGCTATCTTGAATTGTTTTAGTATAAACATAATAAAAACCGACCTATCAAGGCAGTATTTTTTAAAGTCGAACAGGTGGGTTTAATATCACCGAGGAGACTATCTAGTCAAGGCGAGAAATTCCCTGGGTGGGTGATTAATGTTAAGGAGGTTTAAGACAAGAGGGGGTTTAATTTCGTTACAGGATATTGTCTGGTCATATGAAACAAATTCCCAGGGGGGGTTAACGTTACCGGGGTGATAAGTCTCCAGGGGGTTATCCTGGTCATACCAGCGATCTTTCCCAGGGGGGGGGGGTTAAAGAGATTTGGTGACTCTGTAAAATTCGGACATTAAGTAGAAGTGACAAGGGATTTAAAAAATTGACCTTTTTTATCATTAGATTTTTTTTTTTCCGGATTCGTAAAAACTTTTAGACTTTGGAAGGGCATTTTTGCGTCTGTTAAACCGTTAGGAGATACGACAAAAAGTGACTGGACCTTTTCTTGTTGGAAATTTAATTTTTGTTTTCGCATTGTGCCGCTCAGATCTTGATCTACGACCTATGGTTTTAGCCAAGAAAAATGAAGTCTCGGGAGGAAAAGTCCTGGACACGGGTCCAGCTATCTTGACAAATTGTTTTTTTTTTTTTTTAAAAGTAAAAAAATAAATACATAAATAAAAACCGACCTTCAAGGCAGTATTTTAAGTCGAACAGGGGGTTTTAATATCACCAAGGAGACTATCTAGTCAAGGCGAGAAATTCCCTGGGTGGCGTGATTAATGTTCAAGGAGGTTAAGACAAGAGAGTGGTTTAATTTTCGTCAGGATTATTGTCCCTGGTCATATGAACAAATTTCCCCAGGGGGGGTTAACGTTACCGGGGGGAATAAGGTGCTCACCTCGCGCAGGGGGTTATCCTCGGTCATACCAGGAATCATTCCACATGGGGGGGGGGTTAAGAGATTTGGGTGACTGGTTAAAATTTCGGAACCATGGAGGGTCATGGCAGGGAAATTCCCTGGGGGGGTATTTAATGTTACCAGGGGGGTTAAAAACACCATCCCAGGGGGGTGAGGTTTGACTTTTCGATATGATTGTGATGAATGTAATTTGTGTTAGTGTGATTTTTTTTGTTTTGAATGTACAGGAGGTCTATCCAGGGGCATACCAGAAAATCCCCGGGGGGGGGTTAATTATTACCGTGGGTTAATGACACACTTTGGTGGTTGTGGGCCCTTTATTTATAGAGGGTATTGTTGTCCTTGTGGAAACATAATAAATAATTTCCTCTGCTCCCTATCTTACTATTGACGCATTAGCTAACTGCTCAGGCCAACTCCCGACAGTCACTGAACCGTTTTCTGTAGATCCAACGTGATTTCCCTAACATCGTCCGTTTAAAAATTTTGTGTTTTGAGTTACGACCAACCGTTATTAGACCGCTATCCTACAGCCCGGAATGTAAAATTTTTAGGCGGAAAATGTCCAATATGTGTTCACTTAATTCGCGTTTTTTGGCGGTCCAAACCAATGGAGATAGAGTAAAGAGTTACTGGCACATTTTTGTGAGATCACCTCATTTCCTAACTCCAACGGTTCTGGAACGTCTTATTTCGACCTACGACGACACAACCGTTTTAGTAGCCCGCTAAATCGAGCGCCAAAAAAAACAAATGTTGTCACGTAATAAAGTTACAAAACAAAATGTGCACATAATCCACTTTTTTTTCGGTCCGAACCACTGGTGGTGAGAGCAAAACGTCACACTGGAACCTTTTTCCTATGTAGATATTCCCGCGGCAATGTTTGCTTACATTTGATGGGATCAATCGAGATATTGAGGCTACGACCAACTGTATCGGCCAGCTATCGAGCTCGAAAACATTAATTTTATCGAAACAAATCTCTTGGAATTTTATCAAATGTATCGAAGCCATTTTTGTGGTGTGGGGGGGGTCGACTTAAAACACCCATGGAAGAGCTTAGAGCAAAAAGTCGACATATAGACCCTTGTTTGTAGTTTTTCACCACACATTCATATTCCTGACCATGAATTATTCCGTCAGATCCGTAGCTAGCTCCAACGACGTTTTTGCGCCCGCTATCGGGCTTACAAAAAATGCCCTGCAGGGGTGAAGAATCGCGCGAGATATTTTTGGGACATTTTTTTGAGCGGCGGTTTGAAAATGAAAAATTCTCAACTCTTTCGGGGATTTGTCCTGGTGGTTTACGAACGTGGAAAGCTATCCTGTGTCACCATCAATTTCAAGTCTCTAGACTCATACTGGAATTAGTAGGTTATGAATTTAGTATACTGTGAGTCAGTCAGATCAGTCCAGTTACCAGCATGCGGGTTGTATATATATTAGACTCGCCTTCGGCTCGTCTGGGGCTACGCCCCCCAGGCCCCCATGATGCTACGCTTGCAAATTCGGGGATTAGCGGTGTAAATTTTTAAGCGCTATGGCAAATTCGGGGATAAGAGAGATTTGGGTGTATTTTTATTAAAATTCGGACATGAGATCAATGCCAGTGACACCAATGCCCTGGGGGGGTTTTTTAAAGATACTGGGGGGTTAAGACTACTCAGGGGGTTATCTGGTTATACCCAGGAACTTCCCAAGGGGAGATAAAAGCTTGCAAAATTAGGGGGATATAGGAGATTTGTTGATTGGGTAAAATTCGGAATCATGAGTGCCCATGCCAGGGAAATTTAATCCCTGGGTGGCGGGGTATAACTTTACCGTGGGCTAAGACACCCGGGTGGGGTTTATCTGGTCCATGACCAGGCAACTTCCCAGGGGGGGTTAATGTTACCCACCGGGGGGTTGTTTAAATACTTCATGGGTGGTTTAACTTGCGTAACTGCAGGGAGGTTGATCTGGTCGATAACTAAGGACAATTTCCGAGGGGGAGGGGGTACCTAATGTTACCGGGGGTGGGTTAATGACACAATGGGGCCTTATTTGTAGAATGGATGGTTTTGTCTGTAAAAAGACATAATAAAAACAATTCACTTATATGTCTCCTATCTCACTATTGTACCGGCTTAGCTAACGTTTTTCCCATCCTCCCAATTTTCTAAATGTGGAGGTGGTACTGTCACTCGTTAATCTGGATTAAGCGGCATTTCGGGAGGAAAAGTTTTATGTTCTGATCATCAGTTTTAAGAGGATCGTTAGGGGTTAAAAAAAGACCCATTTTATCGGAATTATTTTCCAGATTTAAACCAAAAGGTGTTTGTACTTTAAGGGCCAATTTTGGCGGCTTAACCGTTATAAGAGATACGCCGACAAAAAGTGACTAGACCTTTTCTTGTCTCGGAAATTTAATTTTGTCTTTCTCGATATATGTGCCGACTCAGTCGATTTAAGCTACGACCACTTATAATTTTAAGCGGCAGTACAGAGGCTTAGGACAAAAGACTGCCAACTGGGCAGTTATAAAAATATCACGTACAAACATAAAATTCAATACTTTAGAAACAGCCCGTTTATGGGCCAAACCGTTTGAGGATAGGATGTGGCAAAAATGTTGTACTGGGGGCCTTTTTTACTGTAGATCACATTATTATTTTGCTAAACTCCTGTTGAATTAATTTGTTTTGAGCTACCGAACCAACCGTTTTAGCGCCGCTATAGTCTCAAGCCCGGAATGTACAATTTGTTAGGCCGAAAATTTTTTTTTATTTTTCCCAAATCTTTTCATTATCTCAATCGCAATTTGTGGCGTGCCAAAACTAATGAGGAGATAGAGATAAAAAGTCGACAAGAACTTTTATGTAAGATCACTTCATTTCCTATATCTACACCTTTGTTTTATTTTGGCCCTCCGACCAAGCAGTTTCGCCGCCCTATCGGACCTCAAAAACAAACTTTTCACTGTGAATATTACAAAACGGGAAATTGCACATATCAACTTACACGTTTTTCGGCCAAACCAATAGAGATAGGGCAAAAAAACGTGCCACTGGAACCCATTTTCTGTAGAGATCGCGCAATTTGCTAATTTGATGGTGGTCCAAAACAAGATTTGAGCTACGACCAAACGGTTTTACGGCCGCTATCGGGCTCTAAATATTATTTTTATCGCGAAAAAAAAATCTCTGGAATTTCAAATGTTCGAGCGTTTTGTCGCTTAACCATGGGAAGATAGAGCAAAAAAGTTCACTGGACCATTTGTTTGCTCAGTTCACCTTCATTGCCATGATTATAGAATTTCTTCGTTCCAGAGTCCGAGCTAGCTCGAACGGTTCACACCCCGCTATCGGGCTTACAAAAAATGCCTGCAGGGGTGAAAAATGCACGAATTTTCTCGAATTTTTTTTAGGGGTTTAGAAGTAAAAAACAGTGCCGGTTTTTCAGACTATTTTCCTCCGGGTCAGATTGTGAAAGGTACTGCATGCCAAATTTTCAAGTTTCCAGCATCTTGTAAGAACATATTGTTAGACATTTGTATCTATATATCAGTGAGTGAGAGTCAGTCAGTTTCACATGCGGTCTGTATATAATATCTAAATAGATAGAGATATGACCGATAAAAGTGAATGCACATTTCTTGTCGAAAATTTTAATTTGTCTTTCCACATATTGGCCATCAGATTTTAAGCTGGAGCGACCTATAATTTAGGCAGTACAGAGCTTAGGACAAAAGACTGCACTGGGGCAGTTTAAAAATATCACGTAAAACATAAAAAATCAATACTTTAAAACGCGTTATGCGGGCCAAACCGTTGGAGGATAGGGCAGGAAATGTTTACTGGGCACTTTTTTGTTAATCACATTTTCTGCTAAATTCCTGTTGAAAATTTTGTTTTGACGCTACGAACCAACCGTTTAAGGGGGATAGAGAACTCCCCCACCCCACCCGGCTATCAAGCCCGGAATGTAAATTTGTCACAGCGAAAATTTCCAATCTTTCATTTAGATCGTGCAAGGTATGCGTGTCCAAACTAATGAAGAGATATAGAGTAAAAAAGCTTCCCCTTAGAAACTTTTATGAGTATATCACTTTCATTTACCAAATCTTACCTTTGTTTTATTTTGCCCTCCAGAACCCCCAATTTTTTCGCACGCTACATCGACCCTCAACAAAATCAAACCTTTTTCACGTGAAATTTACAAAAGAAATTGCAAACTATTATGCGGTGGTTGTCGAATATTCATAATACACCGTTTATGTGGCCAAAACCAATAGAGATAGGGACTCAAAAAAGTCACTGGACACCTTTTATCGTAAAGATCGCGCAATAATTGAGCTACATTTGATTGGTTCAAACCCTCAGATGGTGAGACTACGACCTACGGGTTCGGGGGCCAAGCTATCGGCACTCGAACATTCATTGTTATCTCGTAAAACATCTCTGGACATGTCAAAATATTCCGAGTCGTTTTCTCGGCTTAAACCATTGGAAGTATAAGAGCCAAAAGTCACCTCGGACCTTTTTTGTACGATTCACCTCATTCCTGATTATGAATTTTTTACGTCATGATCGAGCTAGCTCGAAACGGTTCACACCCGCTTATCGGGCTTACAAAAAATGTCCTGCATGGGTGAAAAATGCACGATTTTCTCGGAATTTTTTTTAGTGGTTTAGAAGTAAAAAAGTCCAGGGTTTTCAGACTTTTTTCCTCCGGGTCATAAATTGTGAAAGGTACCTGCGTGCCAAATTTCCGAAGTTTCCAGCACTTCTAGAAGTTTTTAATAAAAAAAGTTAGAAATTTGTATCTATATATCAGTGAGTGAAGTCTGTCTCTCCAGTCAGTTTCACATAGCGGCTGTATATAATATTAGGGATAACGTTTGAGGATATGACAAGAAAAAGTGACATGCACCTTTCTTGTCGAAAATTTGAATTTTTCTTTCGAATTATTGGCCATCAGATTTTAAGCTGGACCGGACCTATATTATAGGCAGTACAGAGCTTAAGTGACAAAAAGACTGCACTGGGCAGTTTAAAAATATCACGTAAAACAAAAAAACTCAATACTTTAAAAACGCGTTATGCCGGCCAAACCGTTTGAGATAGCGGCAAAATGTTACTGGGAAATTTTTTGTAGAATCACGGCATTTATTTCATAAATCCTGTTTAAAACTTTGTTTTGAGCTACGACCAACCGTTTAGCCGCTATCAAGCCCGAAATGTAAATTTGTAGGCGAAAATTTCCAAATCTTTTCATTTAATCGCGTTTTGCGGTCCAAACTAATGGAGATAGAGTAAAAAAGTCACTGGCAACTTTTTTGTAGATCACCTCATTTCCTATATCCAACCTTTGTCTTATTTTGAGCTCCGACCACAGTTTTTTAGCCGCTATCGAGTCCCGGAAAACAAACTTTTCACGTAAAAATTACAAAAAAATTGCACATAATCACGTTTTTCGGCCGAACTACTGGAAGAGAGAGCAAAAAGTCACTGGAACCTTTTCTGTAGATCGCGCAATTTGCTAATTTGATGGGGTCAATCAGATTTGAGCTACGACCTACCGTTCGGCCACTATCGGGCTCGAAACTTTATTTTAAGCAAAAAAAATCTCTGGAATGTCAAACATTCCCGCGTTTTGTCGCTTAACCACACGAGATAGGACAAAAAGTCACTGGACCTTTTTTGTAGTTCACTTCATTCCCTGACTATGAATTTTTCGTCAGATCGAAGCTAGCTCCAACGGTTCGCCCGCTATCGGCTTACAAGAAAGGCCTGCAGCAGGGGTAAAAATGCGCGATTTTTTCGGGAATTCTTTTTGAGGGGTTTAAAAGTAAAAAAAGTCCGGTTTTCAGACTTTTCCTCCGGGTCATATTGTGAAAAGGTACCTGCATGCCAAATTTCCAAGTTTCCAGCACTTCTAGAAACTATGTTAGAATTTGTATATATCATATCAGTCAGTGAGTGAGTCAGTCAGTCAGTTACACATGCGGCTGTATATATTTTATAGGACTCGCCTTCGGCTCGCTGGGGCTACGCCCCCAGGCCCCCATGATGTACGCTTGCAAATTTGGGGATAAGCGGAATTCGGGGACAGGAGGGATTCGGTTGTTGGTTTAAAATCGAACTTGAGGTTTTAAATTTAGCGTGTCCCTAACTGTGTCCTTTCTCGTGGGAAACACATTATCAAACAATATTTAGTGCATAACGTGGTCTACAAAAAAGCTCGAATAGTATTTTGCTGTATCTCCCGTGGTTAGGCCGTAAAACGGGATTACGAGCGAAATTCTTGTAATTTTTTACACGAAAATTGAAATTTCCGGGTCCGATAGCAGTCTAACCGTTACTAATATTGTTGACGTTTCACGTGTGCAAGTTGGGAGATTTAGCGGTACATATATATCTTTCAAATTAGTTGCAAGTAAGTTTTAGTTCATAAAACTGTTGTATGCCCGTATAGTATATGTCATGTAAGCACGATGTATCCAGTCTCGCCACGGGGAGGCCGGCAAACATTGAGACCATATATTATTAACAAAATTACAACAATCGTTTGTTAATGATGTTCACTCATATCTTGTACAAATTTAGTTGTTTATATAATTGTGTCAAAATGTTGGTAAATTTGGTAATAACTTATTGAATATTGTTTTACACATCACGTGTGCAAGTTGGAAGATTTAGCGGTACGTATATTTGTGTCAAATTAGTTACTAGTAACTTTGTAGTTGACAAAAACTTGTTTGTCCGTTTAGTTTCTCAATGCTTTAAATGCCATCATGATGACATATCCAGTCTCGCCACGTGGAGGCCCTCAAACACGGAGACCATATATTTTTTAACGGAATTACAGTTATCATAGTGGACAATGATGTTCTTTCATATCGTATACACATTTGCATATTACGTTCTGTGTATACTTGTGTCAAATGATTTGGTAATAACTTAATGGTGTTGAAACTTTTGTTTGCCCGTTAGTTTGTGAAAGCTTTAACTGTGTCCTTTCTCGTGGGAAACACATTATCAAACAATAGTTAGTGTTATAGTGTGGTCTACAATAAACTTAAAGTAATATTTTGCTGTATCTCCCTTGGGTAGGCCGTAAAACGCGATTTACGTGCGAAATTCTTTTAATTTTTACGTGAAAATTGAGATTTTCGGGTCCGATAGCGGTCAAAACCGTTACTAATATTGTTTACGCATCACGGCTGCCAAGTTGGGAGATTTAGCGGTACATATGCTTGTGTCAAATTAGTCGCTAGTAACTTTTAGTTGATAAAACTGTTCTTTGCCTGTTAGTTTGTCACTGCTCAAATACGGAGACCATATATTATTAAGAAAATTACAGCTATTGTTAGTCAATGATATTCTCTCATGTCGTGTGGAAATTTGCATATTTAGTTGTGTATATACTTGTATCAAATGATTTAGTAATTAACTTATTGTTGTTGAAAACAGTTGTTTGCCCGTTAGTTTGTCAATGCTTAAATGCAAGCATGACGTATCCAGTCTCGCCACGGGGAGGCCGGCAAACGTGGAGACCATATATTATTAACAAAATTACATCAATCGTTGGTTAATGTTGATCTTCAATGTCGTGTGCATCTTTGCATATTTAGTTGTGTATACACTTGTGTAACATTATTGGGTAATAATGTATTTTTATTGAAACTGTTGTTTGCCCGTTAGTTTGTCAATGCTTTAAAATGCAAGCATGACGTATCCAGTCTCGCCACGGGGAGGCCGGCAAAACATGGAGACCATATTTAATTGACAGAATTACATCAATTGGTGATTAATCTTTTATCTCTTGCGCATCTTTGTATATTTAGTTGTGTTTATACTTGTGTCAAATGATTTAGTAATAACTTATTGTTGTTTAAACTGTTTGTTTGCCCGTTAGTTTGTCAATGCTTTCAATGCAAGCATGACGTATCCAGTCTCGCCACGGGGAGGCCGGCAAACGTAGAGACCATATATTTACATATATACAGAAAACTATTTACATCGACAAGGAGTTTTGTTTTGGCAGGTCCTCTAGCCTACTGCCGCATCAATCAAAATGGGGAGTTTTATTCTGGCAGGTCCCATTGCCTACTGCCTAATCAGTCACTACGGGGAGTTTTGTTTGGGCAGGCCCCCTAGCCTACTGCCTAGTCAATCACGACGGGGAGTTTTGTTTGGCAGGTCCCCTAGCCCTACTGCCTAGTCAATCACGACGGGGAGTTTTGTTTGGGCAGGCCCCCTAGCCTACTGCCAGTGTCAATCACGACGGGGAGTTTTTGTTTGGGGCAGGCCCCCTAGCCTACTGCCAGTGTCAATTCTCGACGGGGAGTTTTGGTTTGGGCAGGCCCCCTAGCCTACTGCCAATCTCAATCCGGTTCACTGAAGAAGTTCGCCGTACACGATGTTCTTCGCGTAGGGCGACTTCATTGTGTACCCTTTCGGGGCGGACGAGGACAACGATGTCTTCCGGACATCGAACTCTACTGAGCAAGACGTACAGCTGGCCATGAGTGAAAACAGTCAGTGCGAAGATCGACTCCGACCTGATCTATCGTCTGACCTTGGCTCTTGTGGCCGGTCATCGCGTATGCTAGCATCAGAGGAAACTGACGTCGACGGACAAGTAACGGCGAACCTTCAACGATCGCGAACCTAAAGATTATTCTAGGAATACCGATAGGTTGCGCGTCGTGAGGGCGTCTGACGGTAATCAACCGATTGGTTTATAGCCGTCACAATGACCTTAGTGCCGTTTACAAGGCCGTCAGCGATATTTATTTAGATTCCTCATGATGAGGCACACTGAGCCGATCTTAAGTCGCAGCACGTGATCAGGAACACCCTTGCCTGTAGCCTGGTTCAGTAGAGGGACTTCAACAGCCAGATTGTCATCGTTTTCACGGTCCACAGTGTCGGCGCTTCGCAGCTCATGAAGGCGACCGTCTACAGAGTTCAAGATTATGTCGTTGATCTCTCTAACGTTCACGTTCAGAGTCGAGAGGATCGCACGACGAGCACACTGATCGGGATCGCGGAGTACGTCGGCAGGAAAGACGGTTGAGATGAGGACTTGTAATGCAGTGACATACCTCACCTCGGCCAAGGGAATAAGTGTGTCACTCTCTCTACCCTCCCCGAAAGTTGTGGACGGAACAGTGCCGTTGCCTACTGCGAGAAGGAAGTCAGAGTAGTCAACGGAACTGCTCGTCCTGTGCGGTGTCGTCAGAGAGAAGACGCGGAACAGTCGCCACAGACGCGAGGCCCGAAGTGAAACGCACGCGACGGCATCTGCCGTACGTGCCTTTACAACAACGGGTGCGATCTGCCGGAAATCTCCAGAGCACAGAAAGATCTTGCCACCGAATGGCTCATCGCGGTTCATGAGATCTCGAAGCGAGCGGTCGAGGATCTCAAAGATGTAGCGATGGGCCATCGGGGCCTCGTCGAAGACGATGAGCTGAGCAGCTCTTATCAGTTCTGCGCGCTGGGACCCGTTGGTTATGTTCCAAACGCCAGACCCGTCGCCCAGATCGAGCGGAAGCCGGAACATGCTGTGAGCCGTTGAACCACCAGGCATGTTTCCTGCAGCGATGCCCGAGCTGGCGACGGCCAGTGCAATCTGACGACAACTACGCACGTGTGCCAGTATGACACGAAGAAGTGACGTTTTGCCATATCCCCCGGGACCATCTAGGAAGATTACTCTTGAGGATCGGCGGTCACCGGGGTTGTCGAGAAGGAAACGCACGTGTTGCAGAACGCGTCTCTGGTCTTCTGAGAGCTTTTGTTCCCATTCCTCGACAATGGCCCGCTGTTGGTTCTCGCCATAGTCCAACAGCTCCCTTCCCACTTCCGTCGTGTCATCCTGCACGTCGGGGAGACCACAATCCAATAAAGACAATCCCTGCCGACGTAGACTGCGATCGATATCGATCAAGGAAAGTGTATACGCTCTTTCGGGGTCAAGTGGGCTCCTTTCCAAGTGGTCCTCGCAAAGGGTGTCACGGAAGGAATCCCACAGAATTGCTGCAGGAGCACCCATATTACAAAGGAGCACGAAAAAGGAACGAAGCCTCGAAGCGACCATGAACCCAGAAGCCTCTCGCAGCGCTTCGCGGTACTCATCCTCGTCTTCAATCAAGCCGAGCTGACGACAAACCTCCTGGAACGTACGGCAATCAGGACCACCGCGTGACAGGAGGTCGGAGTAGCCGCGACAAGGTGTTGACAAGAGGAGCATCCGAAGGTAGTAGAGTTCTCCACGATTAGGCGAGACCCAAAATACCCTACATACCTTCCCTCCACGCTGGCGAGGTGTGACGAAGTGTTTCCCGTCTTGATGTTCATATATAGGTTCTGTTTTTTTGGGTCGTTTGTCATGAATTATGTAGTTCTCAAAAAATGTCAGGTAAGTTAAACTGTCAAAAGTTTTATCAACAGGTCTGTTAAAATACAATATTAACTTGGAGCTTGATCTAGTTATCGCGGAGGTGAGATCACTGGGACGAAAACAGACGTGCTGTTTACCCTCAAGATGGACGGGTAGACACTCAACTGTTGGCTCTGACTTTGAGATTGGGAAGTCCAAGAGACGCCAGCATGCGTCGCTTGCACCAACCATTCTCTTAGTTACATAGTGTTCTACCTCGTCCTCTTGTTGCCACAAAGGAGTGACGGTGACATTTTGAAGTGATCCACCCTTCATCAGGTATTTGAATAGATACTTGATGACGCGACGGGTAGAAGCAAGCTCCAAGTTAATGTGTGCTTCATACTTTAGCAGTAGTGCGGCGTTATATGGCACAACCCATCCATCATGAACAGTAACAGACCTGTTGCGTGACTTGATTTGACCAGTATTACTATAGTCCCGCCTGTACTGAACGAATCCTCTATCATCTACGTGGGTTGTCTGGCATGAAGGCTTAGGATAGAACTTTGTGCAGTGACCCTTCACAGCGTCCCAGCACAGGAAGTCGGTGCGATGATCAGTGCCACAAGGACCGTGGATCATGTGCTGCAACACCAACTTCCTGAGTCTTCCACCGGCTTCTTCTTCTGAGGGGATGTCAGCGCGGATTACAGAGTCGATTTCGTCTGCTTGTACTGGACCGTCTCCGTCAATCTTAAACACAATGTGGGCGTGAGGAAGGCCCCTCATTTGCATTTCGATGACGTAGACGATATAGTTCGTGCAGCCGAACATCGCTCCGCTCCGCAGATCTCGAAGAAGCTCGAGGAGTTTGATCTGGAAGACTCTGCAAGCCGTGCTAGGGTCACTGCGTCCACTGCCGTGAGGACACGCTCTCTTGTTTTCCTCCCAAGTCGCGCTGTACGTGAATGTTAGGAAGTACGTTGGTGAACCCAGGCGTGTGACGAGAGCCATCGCGTTCTCGTAATGAATCTTCATGTACCTGGGCCCACCAGTGAACGTACTTGGGAGGTAAACTTTGCCAGGCTGTGCCCCACCCTCACCTTGGACGGTCTCGTCTCCTGCTATGTCATCCCTAACCTGCCTTCCTGCCAGACAATCACGTTGAGCATCAAGAAGTTCATCCAGCTGTCCTATCCGCATGGCATTTTGGGCTGAAGACCTTGACTGGGAATATTTTATGAAACGAAGTCTCTCCTCTTCAAACCTCGCAAACATTTCGACCTGCCACGCTTGAGAAAGACGGCCAAGATAAGAAAAACGAGGATTTGGAGAGCAAGAGACAACGTGAATAGTTATATTGAGAAAGTTTTTTCCCGTTATTATCCAGCATGCCGATGTGCCAACCCAAAGTGCCTTGCGGATAGAGAAGTGGGTACTGGAAGGGCTCCATCAGAGGACTAAAGAGATCGATGGTAGAAGGTCTTCCAGCTCCCACTTTCCAGACGGTGAGCCGACGAGGCTCAGTGACTGCGTCATCACAACTAAGCACGGCGTGCACTTCAATACCTCTTTGCCTGTCACCAAGAACATTGCCATGAGTAGCTCGACTTGTAATCTGGAATTCTAAGTGAGCGTTGACCGAGGGCTCATCACTTAACCGCCGGAATTCATGGACATAAGGGTTCAATGAATCTAAATAATTTTTAATTTCGTCCACTGTGGCGGCATCAAGTGATCTACTAATGGCAATGTTCCTGCGTTCTTCGCCATCGTCGATGTAAAGGCGGCACCGATTTACGAATTGGACGTCACCGCTCGCAGTAACAAACCTTTGGCCGGGGGCGTCCAAGCTGTATACCTGGTGATACATCCTCCCTTCGATTTTGAAGAATGAGAGGCCACTTGGGTGCCGGTATCCACCAGAAATTTCGAGGGCACAGAGAGAAAAGAGGTCATTGTAGGCACGCGCTCTGTCGAGGAAGCGTCGGTTTGAGTAGAATGGTGCATTTAGAGGTGGTAAATTGGTCACATTGTATGCTCCCTCTCCACAACACCACTTTTTTCTATCTTCTTCTTCCGCGAAACAGAGGTGCTTGGCAGTGAGGACAGATAAATACGTCATCATTCCAAAGGCAGGTTTTCTTTAGCTTGTAGCTGTTAATATTGTAAAGCAATACACCACACCATTGCGCCATTGGTCCGTGGGGTAACGATGAGTCGAGCTAGTGAAATTGGCACGTGACGAAGTTCGGCTAGCTTAGGATTGGACAAACGGAACCCCTGAACTCTTTCCCGACAAGTTTCCACGTTTTGCTTGTAGTAGCGCTGAACAGCTTCCCTGTTGACATTAGGATGCTGTTGACTGTAACGGCGTACAGCATCTCTGTTGACCTCAGGATGTTGTTGGCTATAACGCTGGACAGCACTTCTGTTGACGTCAGGATGCTGTTGGCTATAACGCTGGACAGCACTTCTGTTGACGTCAGGATGCTGTTGGCTATAACGCTGGACAGCACTTTCTGTTGACGTCAGGATGCTGTTGGCTGTAACGGCGGACCGCATCTCTGTTAACCTCAGGATGTTGTTGGGTATAACGGCGGACAGCACTTCTGTTGACGTCGGGATGCTGTTGGCTATAACGACTCACTGCTTTCCTGTGGACTTCGGGGTGCTTGTTCATGATACTTATGGCGTGCGTCAATACTTATTTTGGGATTCCGCTCAACGTATCTTCTCTTTGCCTCTTTCACTTGCTCGCCTTCTCGTTGTTTTGAGTAGCTTTGGGCGTCCACGACGTACTTTCCTCGGTCTTCCAAAAGATTTATGTTTTATTACACTTTCTACAGGATATAAAATTACTTCAGGGCTCTTTTCTAGTTTAAGATGTTCAAAACTATTTACTTTGTGGTCAGTAGACGCATAGTACATGTTGTTTGTGTTATATCTCCAAATGTTTCTGAATTAAATTGGGTTTGGGCTGGTTCACTATCACTAATGGTCGGCGTAAGAAATCTTAATCTGGTTACAGTAAACTGTCTCACTGACCCGTCCAGAGCAGCATTTGACAACAATAACGAGGCCAGTGCTGAATAGTTTTCACACTGGAAGAGCCGGGCCAGGTTATTTTTGTCATCGGCCAAATCGTACACTCTGTCCTCGTTCACTGGATGAGGATCAAACAAGTACAGCTGTTCCTGGGAGCGCCAAAAAGCAACTGTAAAACCGTTTGTCCAGTGAAGAGAAACCCAATGTTTTCAAAATCCTCGGCCATCAAACCCTCCAAAACATTGGACAGAGATAAAATACAGTCGTCCATATCTGCCACTGCCAAAGGATACAGAGGCGTCGTGCACAAAGGAATTTTCTATAACGGATACGGACTGTTCGTGAATGAGAAAATCGGTAGGAAGTTCAATCAGCACACAAATACCGGTTTCCACCCATACGATTCTCATCTCGCAATGTATTGTAAATACGATCCACCAGTGATGAGAATCGTATCGATAGCCGTTGTAGAAAATTCCATACCAAGGGCCTTCCACACAAGGGCAGCAAGCAGAAATCGCCAGTGCACTGAGAGTTTTTGCTCGTCGGAAACAACTCCTCGTTCCCTTGATGGAAAGAGCCCTTAGCAACGCAGGTAAAACGACATAGTACCGTGAAACAAGCGAATTATCACAAGAGTTAAAAGAAAAATGTAACTTTGAAGACTAATGTAGAGATGTTCCAACAATTCAAAGCCAAAGAATGTTTAGTATCCGAAAATTCCTCCGTCCCTATCTACGAATTTACGAAAGGATCAGCCTCTGTTTCACATGGCCTAAGGTACTCTGTTACGTACCGTACAGAGCTCGCCGGACGTATTTCAAGATTAGTAGATAGGGATAGACTCAATTTTATACAGTGAACCAAACTTTTAACTTTGAGGACGTTTTGTAGTTTAACCGTTTTAGATATGATAAAAAGTGACTGGACATTTTATGTAGGAAATATAATTTGTTTTGGGCGTTCTGACCTCAGATTTTTTGATATACCCTCTAGTTTTGCCGCTATTTACTACTTACTAAAGGTGTGTACGGTAAAATCACGTATTCTGTCCCTACATACTATCTTTACAAAATTTCAATTTTCGGGTAAACCGTTAAAGATGCATGAATTATACCATATGACCTTATTTGTAGATCTCCCAATTTTCTGTCAGGCACTGAAATTAAAGTTCAGCTAATGCCATTCATTCAGCCGCTATCGAGCTCAAAATCATTGGTTTTAACGCGAAGGTCACGCACGGTATTATCAAATATGCGGGCGTTTTCTCGCCTAATAATAATAAATTTGTTTTTTACTTCATTTTACTACTTCCCATTAAGGTTTGAAACTATGTTGGAATAACGCCTAGGCCGCTATCAGGTTCGCAAATAAAATTTTTTCACGTGAAAATTACAACATGTTTACGTTTAAACACGTTTTGCGGCTAAACCAATTGAGATAGGGACCAAATGTCACTAGAAACTTTTTTGTAGATCACTTTGTTTTCTAAATCCAACTTTGGTCTTGTTTTGAGCTACGTCCAACAGTTTGGCCACTATCGACCCCAGGACACATGTTTTGCACGTACAATTCACAAAATATTTGCATTTAAACGCCTTTTGTGACCGAAAACATTGTAGATAGGGCAAAACTTACGGGAGCTCTTTTGTACAACATTTGGTTTTCTAAATCTTGTTCAAAATACGTGTCGAGCTACAACGAACGGTTTTGCCACTATCGGGCTCGGAATCTAAATTCTCATATGAAAATTATAAACAAATTGCACATAATCACATTTTTTCGGCTGAACTAATGGAGATAGGGCCAAAAGTGAGTGGAACATTTTTTAGATCACATAATTCCCTAAATTGCACTTTAGTTTTGTTTTGAGCTATGGCTAACCGTTTAGCCGTTATGCGGGCCCGCAATCTAATTTTTCACATGAAAATTTACACAGGTTTTTGCAACAATTATCCGCAATAATTGCGGTCATTGGTCTTTATCTTATTATTAAAGTTGATCAGGGGGTTTCATTTACATCAGCGAATAAAGTCCTGGGGAGGGGTAGGCGGGGAAAAGTTTATCGGACCTGGGTTTAATCCCAAACTTGGAGCAATTTCCCACAAAATGTGGTCGTGATATATCTTAAAAATCACCTAAAATAGACAATACACGGATTAAACATTTTTGCCATTTGAGAGCGTTTATCGGGCTTATGAAAAGTATACTACGAAAAAAGGTTCTTGACCTTGTTTTGTAGACTCCTAGATTATTGTATTAATTATAACAAAAAAAAAAATTAAGCTACAAACCCATGGATTCGGCTTGCTAACCGGCCTCCAGGAAAACAGGAAATCTCATGTGGAAAAATTACAAAATATTTTGCATTTTTAAATCGCGTTTTTGCAGGCCAAACCACTTTGACGTATATGGCAAAAAGGTCAATGATACTTTTTTGTAGACCACGTGCGTTTCCTAATTCCAATACATTCATATGGTTTTGGGCTACGATTAACCGTTTGGGCCGCAATCAAGCTCTGAAACTAAACATTTTCCCCGTGAAATTTACAAAACATGTTGCACATGAATTCAACTATTTTTCGGCTGAACTAATAGATATAGGGACCTAAAAGTGACTAGAACCTTTTTTAGATCACATAATTTTGTAAATTGTACTTTTGTTTTGTTTCGAGCTATAGCTAATCGTTCGGCCTGTTATCGGGCCCGATATCTTAATTTTGCACGTAGAAAATTACACAAAATTTTGCACATAATCGCGTTTTGCGGCCATACGATTGGCAAATACGACAGAAAAGTCACTGGACCCTTTTCTGTAGATCACGTAATTTGCTACTTTGATGGGTCATTCAGATCTGAGCTACGACCAACCGTTCGGCCGCTATCGGGCTCGGAAACATTATTTTAAGCGAAAAAATTCTTCTGGAATGTCCCAAACATTCCCGCGATTTGTCGCTTAACCAACATGGAGGATAGGGACCAAAAAGTCCAACTTGAACCTTTTTTGGTGTTCAGATACACATTATTTCCTAAATACTAACCTTCGTTTTATTTCTGACCTCCGACCAATTGTTTTGCCGCTATCGTATACCCAAAACAACAAAGTTTTCACGTAAAAATTTACAAAAGAATTCGCACATTAATCCACATTTTTCAGCCAAACCAATAGAGATAGGGCAAATAAAGTTCACTAGACCCTTTATCTGTTAGAACGCAAAAATTTTGCTAATTTGATGGGGTCAAATCAGATTTGAGCTTCGACCAACGGTTCGGCCGCTGTCGGGCTCGAAAAACATTATTTTTAGCGGAAAAAAATCTCTGGAATGTCAATAATATTCGAGCGTTTTGTCCGCGGAATAAAACCATGGAAGATAGAGCAAAAAAGTCCACTGGACCTTGTTTTGTAGTTCACTTCATTCCTGACCATTTGTATTTTTCGTCCAGATCCGAGCTAGCTCAAACGGTTTCGCCCGCTATCGGACTTACAAAAAAGGCCTGCAGGGTGCGAAAAATGCGCAAATTTTCTCGAATTTTTTTGAGGGGTGTTTTTTAAAAGTAAAAAAGTCCGGTTTTCAGACTTTTTCATGTTGGTTACACGACCAAAAGGTACCCGCGTGGCCAAATTTCAATGTTTTCACAGCACTTCTAGAGAAACTATGTTAGGGAAATTTGTATACATCCATCAGTGAGTGATGTGAGTGAGTGAGTGAGTGGTTTCACAATGCGGCTGTATATAATATAGGATAACCGTTAGAGATTAATTTTGGCACTTTTGTAAATTTCAAAATGTTCTAAAGTAGACAGTAGGCGACTTTTTTTGCTTGTGTGTAGAATTTCAAGATTGTTGTCTACGTTAGTTTATGTATGGCCGGTTTTATTTAAATGGTCTGCATATTTTGAATTTCATGATGTTTTCAATTTCCTTTATGTGTTTATTAAATCAAATTTTGAAGGATCGGGCCGGATTTTCCAATACAGTGGGATTGAAAATCGCTTAAGTTTAATTTATATACTCCACTATTGTTGAATTTAGAATTTAGATTTTGGTTTGTTCAATTGCTTTTGTTTTTGATTAAAAGTCCGAGGTTGTTTCAAGGTTTTGAAAGCCAATTGGTAACCTTGTTTATAAAATGATTTGTACTTTTGTAACAATGTTTACCAAGGTATTCTGATTGAATGTATTTGATACCTCTTTCTTCTTTTTTTTCTTTGTGTAGATCTTCGATAATACATCAATCATACTTGGTTGAACATTGTACAAAAATAAAATATTTAAAAAGTGTTAAAAAGGTTTATTATTATATAAATAATTTTAAAATTAACTTTTCATCATCTCAAATTACTAAAATATTAGGTTCTTTCAAATTCGAATACTAAAAACATTAAAACATCTTTAATAAATACTGTGAACAATTTTGGTGACAGGACACTACATTTTGCAATATTGCGTGTTTAATAAAAGATTATAGAAATTACAACAAACAAGCCGTGCTGTGTAGTGCACGATGCTTGGCTTGAACAAGACCAAACGTTCGCTTTGCACATTAGCAGACTGACTGAGTACTGTCCACTACGTGTAAAAAGATAGCTCAGGAGGCGAATGGAAGCCACACGTGTCCAATACCCATGTCGTAACGCGTGGCCGTGGCCGTAAAGTGTAAAAAGTCTCATTTTATAACAAGGGAAGCGATATTTGTATAGTCATTTTAAATATAATACCCTATGGATGTAACATAAAGATAGATATAGTTTAAGCAAGTAATAATCAATATAATCAATAACCTTGTAATCCAAAAATAAAAGGCTTTTTAGCGTCTTCTGCGTCTTTAATAAATAAATCTGAGTGTTAAAATATCATTATTTTGGTAAATACATCAATATTTGTAAATCAACGTAAATGTTAACTTATTATTTTAAATTATATATGTAAATTCAAACTTTGCAATTGGATCTCTTCAATACATGGTTATAAACATATTATATTCAAGTTTTTTGTATAAAAAAAATCCAACAGACTAGTACTTTCTAGCATTAGAGTTATGCAAGTACCTTAGTCCCTTATCTAGTCAACATCTTAAGAGCCAATTTTAATTTTGCTGCTATTGTAGGAATGTATATCTGTATATACAAATCAAACACTATATGTTGCAACATTAGCATCTTTATATCAAGTTGTTTCATAAATGCAAGTGTACTTAAATATAAACCCAGTGAAGCGTAAAAGTAATTAAAATATAACAAACATTAATTTTATTCTCATCAAGCTCTTTCTAATATAAATTTTAATTAAATTACATGGGTTAGATACTTCAATACACGTCTATTGAAGTAAAAATGTTATACACCAGTTGGTTTACCAAAATCAAAAGTAAGTTTAGTTATAACTCCTAGAAATCATGGTACTTTTTGTAGCTGAAAGGTTATCTATGTCGGTTTCCCTGTTAAAACTTACGTACCATTATTTTGCATAGTTATAATTAAAGTTATACTTTAACGCAAAACTCAATAACCATAGCCTCTCGCCCAGTAATTCTAAACGCTATTTGCAGTATCCTATAATACTGTAACATTACGATATCATGCATTATTTCGATTTTAGATTCACAACAAAATTTAATTGCGTTCAT
>NW_025783738.1:0-28883 GCF_021130785.1 Homalodisca vitripennis
TAAAGATTTCTTCTTCGTCATTTGGTTGTCTATCTAGAATTGCGTTCAGACCATCTTGTATAAAATGATTTGTATGTTTGAAATCATCTTTTTTGAGGTTTTTAGCTAACTTTTCTATAGACGATGCCAAAATAAATCTGAACGTATCTACGAAAGAAAACTTGATGAACTTTCTTGTTTTATCATTTTCAAACTCATACCCATATCCAGAATTTACAGAATAATTATATATATTTCTCATCGGTGTTTGCGATCAAATCAACGTTTCCATATTGTTTAGCCAATTCTTTTATGTACAAATGAGAATCGTAATTTGACATATTGTGACAGAAAACTGGAATATTTTGAGGAAATTTCAAATTTAGATTGCAACATGCATGAGCTGCGCCTCGAAAAACTTGCCGGTTTTAAATGACAATGATCTCTCACTTTATTATAACTCTTATCTTTCCAACTATCAGGAGTAAAACCATACTGAATTGACCCAACATCATAAGCAGACCATTCACAGATATGAACAAACGTTTGCATTTTGGTATGAAATTTCTTCTTCTTCAGTCAATTTCATAGGTTTTTTGTTCTTAGAATTATATTTTGTAGCTATGTATTTTTGATATTTTATTGAGTTCTTCAAACAATTTTGCAGGAACATTTGGCAAATCTTCTTCATTTTTTTGCTCTATAACATATAGGTTTGTACATGCGATTTGTCACATTTGACACTAAATATAGATTAAAACCATAAAGGAAATGTGCTTCTGAATCTTGGTTGTAATCGATCTTTGTGGATTGTTTTTGCATGTCGGAATTTTTTCTAATATGCTCTCAAAATCCATATAAATAACGTAAGGATGAGAAAATTTCTTTTGATAATTAGTAAATGTTTGTTGTTTGACCTGGAAACGGCATAATTGGCTTACAAACTTCATGTTGTTTGCAAATTTCTAAATGATCTGTTAAATCTCCAGATTTGTAGAAATGGCTTAAAACATCTTCTACAAAGAAATTTTCTTTCCTTATGCTTGGATAACTGAGAACTCACGAGTTTATTTAAATCTGTTATCAAAACATAATGAGATTTGTCATCTTGTTTAACATACAATAAATCGATTTCTAACTCGGCATCATAAATTTCTGAAATTTGTAACGGAACAATATTAATTTTTTCATCATAAGTATAGATATTTATAGACATTTTTGGATATTTGTACTTGGAATTGGAGCTGCGTTTCTCGAATAATTGTATATCTTTCAAAGACATTGGATACTCGAAACCTGAAAATATCTCGTCATTTACAAATTTTTCATATTGTTTTACACGTTCAGGATGAAATTTTGATTTTTCAATTGCACATCGGATAGAGTAAATAAAGCAATAGTCATCTTCATTTTTGATATTTACACAAGCTTTCTTTACCTTTATTTCTTGTGGTAAATCGATATATGATCCTGCGTTCATAAATTCGTGTTTATTAAGGCTCAAAATCAGTTTGTTTACAGCGTTTTAATGTCCATCCAGAACCTCGATTTGGATGATTTGTCTGTTCTCGATGTGTTAATTTATTAAATTGTTTAGAAATAAAGTCGTTTACATCAAAGATCTCGTCTGCTTTTATAGTAAAAGTACATTGGACAAGTTTGTGTTTCACCGTTCACTAAAGTTCGTTCGTATTCGCATTCTAAAGAGAGAAATTTTTCGATTAAACTCTTAATCTCTCGCCGCCAAAATAGAAAGATATTTGTAAAGTGGCATGAAATTAATCGTTTAAAATTCGTTAAAATGTATTGCTTGAAATGACCGTGTATAGACGATAAACTTCTACATCAATGAATATTTTCAGGTTTCTCATTAAGAGTTTTGTCAATTTCTTCGATCATTTCAGATTTAGTTTTATCGTTTGTTTCTATGGACAATTTTTCAGCGATTGATTGAATTTTTTCATCTTTAAATAGATCTAAATTTTTCTTTTCAACTTTGAAATTTCTCTTTAATTTCCCTTAATTTTTCTACTATTATACATGTTTTCATGATCGACAATTTGATTTTCTTTAACCCAAGTCCTCAAATAATTTAGTTCTTTTTCATAAATGTCTTTGTTTTTTAGATGATTTTTCGAATTGTAATGTCCGAGTATAGTAATGTTCAAAAATGTCTTTTTTGCAGTATGGGCACTCTATCTTTTTCCGCTCCATATTTAAAGAGCAAAAATTTGAATCTGCCAAGTTTTACTATTTAGTAAATATCTTTTTATTAAGCTGAAAAATAGCAATAATTCAGTAGATTTCTAAGGATTTTTATCAAAATTTGATAAAAATTAGCACAATTTATGTAGAAACAGTGTTAAATGTTTCTATTTATATAGGAAAAATTTAAAGATTTTGATACAAATCAGCAGAATTTATGATTTAACAGCGTTAGATTCTTCTATTTATATAGGGAAAATTTGTATAACTCAGACTTTGAAAAGTGGAGAATTTTACTAGAATTTTTGACACAAATCAGCACAATTTCTGGTGAAACAGTGATAGATTCTTCTATTTATTATAGAAAAATCTGTAAACTAAGACTTAAAATTTTTGAAAAAATAGTATTAATTATAGGACAAAATATTACTATATTGGTTTGTAGGAGGCATTTTAAATTCTTTATACTATTTTTTCAATATTTTTTTTCTTTAACTTTTCCAAGATTTTTTATTAAGATTTTTAATATATTTACAACAGAATTTTCGTAGATTAGAAGCAGATATGAGATTGATTCGAAGCATATTTCACTAAGTTTCAGCTTAAGAAAGTAGAATCAAACAGCTATAGATTCGGTTATTTTTTTATTCGTGAGTTACAGATTCGTTTTATTGTCCTTTAAACAGTATTTTACATTGATTTTCTGACTGTCCAAAAAGTGTCCCTAGGAACCCCATATTCATATCTACTTATATATATATATATAATATAATATATAATAATGAGCAAACACAAATAAATATGCTTCACCGTCTCACCTCCTCTTGTGTCACAGCACGTGCTGTGTAGTGCACCTGTATTGTTGCTGACTTGGTTTGTGCTGCATTTATCGATATAAACATAAGTTGTCATCTGGAACTTTAATTTTGGCGAGTTCATTGACATATATATATATATTTTTTATGGCTAAAATATTTTAAAGTTTTTTTTAGACACCTGAATAATAAGATAGGTTTTTTAATTCTACGAAACGGGAATTCCTTATTCTAGTAACAAGTATAGCAATTCTTAAAAATGTTTTATTCTTTAAAAATCAACTGTACTAAGTATACTATTGGCAGAATATAAAATCCAGTTATTTAATTAACTTGTAAGATTAAACTAGGTTCATTTGAAATAAATTTGATAAAACATTAATAATATACAACTAACAAAACCTGTGTACTGATCCAACCTGGAATTTATTAGAAGCTTATTTAGCTCTAAACTGTGGTACTATATTAATGCTGTATATTTAGGAATTAAAAAATATTAGTGATTCAAATATGTACTTATTCTAGCTCAATACCAACATATATTAACCAAGAAACAGAATTATCGAGGTAGTAATGTTATTGTTACAAACTATTTGGTGACACTATCACAAACGGAACATTGTAGGTCATCGCTTCTATCTTGACTTTAACAAAGAACTTTTGGGGGGGACATCATTTTTCCTTGCAGGCTTGGTTCAGGTTCATTTAGAGTACTAAATTTATCTGTCAGATTTGTCAAATTTTCAACCAGTTTCCAATTGGTCACACAATCTAAAACACTTTCCACACTTTTCCATGTCTAGAAACCATCCAATAAGGAAACCTAGAGTTTTATCTCGCAATTTAATCACATCAATGAGTTTCACATTGAGGTAGAAGGTGTTTGGCACTACTGTCCATTTCATTTCATAAGACCACCCAATAAGTCTTTGAGTAATTGGGCTTGCCTTTATAAAGCAGTTATAGTTTGCCCGTTATCACTACAACGTTTAAGAATATTTTTCAGAGACTATTTTAAAAGCTTTAACTGCAAAAGCTACTCGATGTACCTTTCAATGACTCCATTGAACCAAAGCTGCAACTGAATTCACTTTGTTGAGTATGAATTGCAAAATATCTCACGAGTACCATCAGTTGTCAAGCCTTACTTCATTTTCGGTTGTAAATTTGTCCAAGACATTTATAATCTCACTAGTTATTGTGAGCAAAGGCGTACAAAATCCCAATTTCTTCTTCAATAATTGCAATTGATCTCAAAACGATCAAACTCTGACTATGAAGCCCACACGCCTGTCTATTCAACATTTGTCTGATGTACCGTGTCATAGGCATATGCTACCGAATTTTTTTTGTTGGGAACCGCAGAAATTATAAAATTTCAACAATATAATTACTTTAAAAAACTGAATAAAACCAATTTAATCATCCATTTGTAGTTTTAATACGGTTCGAAGAGGCTAAAAGTAATAAAACAGAAGCCGTTGCGAGCGCTATTCGATATTTAATTAAATATGGCGTTCCAGTCCTCAATTCAGCTTTGATTGCATACGATGTTTAGCTGGTTTCATAATTGAAATCAAGGGTTTAATTTTACAATATTAGGAGGCAAGAAAACCCATATCTCAAGATTTCAGTATCAATTTAGTAATTTTACAAACAGTTTCTTCGGAGCATGCTTTTTAAATTTACAGTTTAAATTATTTTATAAATATAATAAAACATTAATAAAATGAGTAAATTTGATTTTACATATTTTAAACCTTATAATGTTTGAAAATCACCGAATATTTTTTTTAATGGTATTTAAAACAAAAAAACGTCTAACACAAAATAAATTAAAAAAAAAAATAGAACTGTTTTTAGTGAGGGATTAATAAAAGACAGTTTTACCGCTTTAGGATTGGTGTCAATATCTGTTTTGCAGCCACTTTACAAAACATGTATCATATTTAATATGTCTTTTAAATCTCACTTAGTAAGCCTTAGATTATTGATAAGGCAACCATTCCTTGTACTTTTGTAGGTATATCTATAATATACTTATTTCACCATGTATACGTATCAGGTGTATAGTTATAAAATTAACTATTTAATAAGGCGTAGTTACCATTACGCCCATGATTCTTAGGGCGTTTAATAACTTTGGCACCCACATTTTAATAGTTAATGTACTGATAAAAATTATTGTTTCCAATCAGAACAGAATGATAATGAAACCTGAAGCATAGTTTCACTCTCCACAAAACTATTATATAACACTTGACAGTCTCTGATAATAATTCTCTAATTATCGCTGTTCTTATAGGGTCCTTGAATGATTAAGCTTCAAAAAAATCACGACACAGCTTTGCGCTTTTTAAATTCATCTGTACTAGCAGATATAAATTATTGGCGGTTTCCGTTTAATATCTCTTAACTAAAATTGGGTTTTTTACAGCAATGCCGGTGTATTTCAAGAATATAATTGAGTTAGCAATGCTTCGACACAATTTGATAAAGTAAAATTTACATGTTAGTTATATCACCAGCCTGCGTAAGACTAAGAACTATGAATAATACTAATAATAATAATAATATTTATATTATTATAATACAAATAATAATTACGTTTCTACATCTAGTCCTAAAAGGACCTTTGCACTGGCTTCCGGAGTGACAGTATATTCAGAATGGGTAAGGTTAGTGGGTAGGGGCCGCCCTGCTATTCGAAATCCATGAAGAAGAATTTAGGGCACTAATCTCAAATTATTTCCCTTTGAAAGAAGAGGACACCCAGCTCTAAATTAGCATCTCCAGTCAAAAGCAGGCAGGGGTTGGCACACCCTGGATGAGGCTGGTAAGAACCTCTGATACTTAGGGATCGACCCCCACCAACTCCAACAGCCATTTTGCCGAATTAGACTAGACCTAAAGAATTACCCTTGCACCACAAAATCTCGATATTTGTGGTTAGTGATGTGCCGCTCCCGGAGATCCATAAGGTTGCCCAGATTTAAGTTGTCACATCGCTTTTTTGCTGTGCCCAGTGGTAGGTTAACTGGAAAGTATTAAACCAGTCAGAAGTGATACCTGCTGGGTGACAACCAATAGTTACACAAACGCTAATGCCCTTTACAAATTACATTATTACATTTATTTTGTATAATTGCAAACCACTTTAAGAGTAACTTTTTATCTAAGATCACACTCTTCATTGTCACTCTGCTTTTTATTCATCAGTTTTTAGTGAAAAACAGGCACTAATTAATATAGAAAATACAACAAAATAATACATTTTTATCACAAATATATCACGTTTGTAATTTTGAGTCGGTTTTTAGCGTTGAGAATTTGCAATAACAATAACTGTAGGTGTTTTTATACATTTATTTTAAACTTATGTAACATATGAAATGTAACATAAACGTGAAAAATATGATAATAAAATGTCATGCTTCTTTGCAGTATGAGTAAAAGATCCGGACGTCACGTTCTTAGCGGAAGAAACAAAAAATGGAATTACTCTGGACACAAACAACAATCACCACACAGTTTAGTTATCGTGCGGAGAGGGCGGAGTGAAGCAGGGCTGGAAATTAATTAATTTCCGCTCTTCACACACGGGACCCTACGTTATATTGCTTTATTCTTGTAGGCCTGGCTCTGTATGGAAAATAGCTTAAACAGATTAAAAAACGTGTGTAATGATATTTTAATTGTAGTGTTGAAATTCCAAGGTATAATTGAACAAAATTTAACAAAATACAAATTACATCGTTCAGATATTGAAATATATATATATATATATATATATATATATATATATATATATAATAACAATGAATTGTTTGTAATAAAAATTGCCCAAAATAGTTTGGTAACTTGTAAATTTTTTATAACTGATGTAAAAAAGCTGATATGCCCTATCAGAAGACAGAATATTTGCTGCTCCTGGCTTGTGCAAGACGTATTTTAAGTGGTCGTGCTCGCTTATGCCTTGACGAATTCCGTTTGAAACTTATTACCGTTGGCATTACAATACATTATCGAAATAGTTAGGGTCCAAAAGTCGTTTTTAAACTATACTGGTGTTTTTTTTTTTTTTACAATGTTCATCTGAAATTGTCATTTTATTAATATTAAACAAAAAAACTGGTTTTCCTCTTATCCATTTAAACCTATGTGCCAAACTTGGTTTCTCTAGCTTTCATAGTTTCACAGATAATTTGTTAATGAACATTCCACCCAAAGATCAAATTTTTTATTTCAAAAAAGTAAAAAGAAGCGTGAAGTTTACTCTATTTCTAATCTGTACATATGTATTTATATTATTAACATTGTATATAAAGGTATTATTAGTACTGTATGAGTATATAACTGTATTAATAAAGTATTGATCTTGATTATTAACTGTAGCTGGGCATATTAGGGGTTATTATACCCTGCAACAACTATTATCAGAATTTTCAGAGTAATCCAGCAGCTGGAAGGCCTAAAAGGTTTTTAGACTCACATTGTTGTCTGGCTTGGAGAATGTATTGATTTTAGCAAACAATGCGGGCGTTACATGTTAGACCCTTATATCGCTTTTGTATTCTCACTTCAATATTCACGCCTCACAGAATGAGTCTGGAGTCCTTATGAATTCAAGAAAAACCAAAGTAGACATTGCGAAATCTTTATTTGACTTGAAAGTTTAACGAATTAGTCCTCTTTATTAAGCTACAAAACATGTTCAAACATGTATTTTTCCTAATGAGGAATTTTAAGTGTCCAATGTATTGATTTTCACTCAACAATGTTTTGAATTTGTTTATGTTTAAATTTCGAAACAAATATTGTTTTTCTTAATAGTTATATAAAAAACAAATCTAACTAGTTTATTTTAGCAGTTATAGCCCATCACCTACCCTTATAAGCAATAATTAAAACCAATATACAAAATTTATTAAACATTTATAATACAAACCCAAACGATATCAAAAATATATCTTTAAATTGTATTTACTAAAAGTGGATTAAGCGCATCCAGACACAACGTTAATTTAGAATAGAAACGTAAATTACATACCAATACGTCTTTGAGTAAAACAGTAATGTAAATATTTTACAATACAACTTTTAGTATTAGGTGATTTAATACTTTTGTGGGTACCGATAAAAGAACATGAGAAAACGATTTGTTACATCAAATATCTTAAGAATTATTTTCTAGAAAATTTGTAATAGCGTACCTCGAAACTTTTACAAGTACATAATAAAGTAACAATATACGAGTATACGAGATAACTACCACAATTACTAAAACTGATACTAACTAAACTTTTACAAGTACATAATAAAGTAACAATATACGAGTATACGCGATAACTACCACAATTACTAAAAACTGATACTAACTAAACTTTTACAAGTACAATAATAAAGTAACAATATACGAGTGAACGAGATAACTACCACAATTACTAAAACTGATACTAAACTAAACTTTTTACAAGTACATAATAAAGTAACAATATACGAGTGAACGAGAGATTAACTACCACAATTAACTAAAACTGATACTAACTAAACTTTTACAAGTACATAATAAAGTAACAAATATACGAGTGAACGAGATAAACTACCCACAATTACTAAAACTGATTACTAACTAAACTTTTACAAGTACATAATAAAGTAACAATATACGAGTGAAACGAGATAACTACCACAATTACTAAAACTGATACTAACGAAACTTTTGGTGTGAAGTGAGCGCCAACTTTAGATGAGATCGTTATCCCTGCCTTATTCAATAAACTGTTTTCAACATGGCGAACTTTCCCGTTCATTTAAAGTTTACCGAATTACAGGGAATGTTCACTGATACAAGAATATTTTTAGCCTATCAGGGCTTATTAATAGTTTCATGATAATGAATCAATTATATACAAGTACTATTATGCCTAAATAGCGGTTTAATTACAATCTTTTAAGCGTTAATATGTTTAAATTTTCATAAGATAAAAATCTCTGGTATTACATTTCAGTTAGAAAATTCAATTATGAAATATGCTATTTAAAATTTGTCTTTGGTCCCTGAAACAACGCCTACAAGAGTTAGTAGAAAGTTCCCGGACACCCTGTAATTTTTTTATTCTAAATTTTTATCAATAACTGATACTTGAAAGTTTTAATTTTTAAACTCCATGTGTTTGTGTTTATATTAAAAGCATATTAAGTGTCTTGGTAAATAGCTGTCTGAGTGAAGTTAAAAATCTTAAATTTTTTTTTTATTTTAAAAGCTTTCAATACAAAATAGGTAATTTAAACTGTTATTAAGTATGTTAACTTTTGGAGTTTACATCAAGTGCTAGTTTACGCGTTTAAAATAAGTTTTATATTAAGTAAAGTACGTAAAATTTTGTTTCACGTATTTTCTATTTTTGCTACAACTATTCCCGACTTCAACTTTAATATATGTGTATATATATATATATATATATATATATTATATATATATATATATATATATATTTCTGAAGATTTAAGAACACTGAAAAGAAGCCTTATCTTAAAAGAAATATACTGCCGAGGGTTTCTAAATCCTGGCAATACTACCAGTTTGATATACGTATCTCTTACTGGCATTTGTTTTACTTACTGTCCCGTTTACTAGGTCGCTATTTATTTTAAAAACCTAAGTAATGAAAATGATTTCTAGAGGGAATTGGACTAGAAGCATAGTTTTGATGAAAATTTCTCTAATATTAGGCACATAAAGTATTTCAAATTAACCAAATAATTCACTTATTATTGATGAATTTATCTCGCAGTTCACATGTGATACTGTGCGGTTTAAGCCATCTACCACTTATATTTAAACATAAAATTTCAAAGAATTAAAACCCCACTTCGACACCAACCAACTTGACAAACCTATATACTTTAAGCATTCTGATAAACATTAAATCCCGAGATGATCGAACGAAAGAGTACCCTAAAATAATTGAAGAAAATGATCATATCACTCGACAAACCTCGCCATTCAAAAATTGTTACGTGATTCTAAATGTTCTTGGGAATTTTTTTAAGTGAAATTTGGTGATGTTTACTATAAAATGGAAAAAAATAGGCAACATTTTCATCGTGCAAGCGTACTGTCCTAGACTGGAAAGGCTCCCACCGAATCGTTTATAGAATAAACTAACAAGTTATGTAACAACAAAGCGTTTAACAGTGATGTTGTGTGTATACGCTCACAACGTATAAAACCATTGCCAGACATTTCAATTTTTGAAATATTTGGATGTGAAACTTAGATGATGGTTCAATACTTAGGTTACTTAGGTTCAATAAATTGCGACAATTTTCAAAACGTATCCTGTGACTTCAAGCGGATTGCTATTAAAGCTCAAAAATAATAAATAGTAGACAAGCAATAGGCAATCATCGAGCACACAGTTTTTCGAATTTTGTTTAATAACATTGTAATATTGGTAAAAGAACTTTGCCCCAACTATAATTTCAATATAATGGTATTTTAAAATAGCCACAAACGTTGCCTAGAATTTTTCGGGTAGAATGAAAATGTAGGTAAAACCCTGGTACAATTGTAAGGAAAATTCAATAATGACTAACATCCTTCTCATTGAAATAAATGTAAGAACGTTCCAGTCTGACTGTAGTAAAAGCCGAGAGCAAAAGCCAGAGAGAAGCCAGTGGAGCGCACAGTTTCGGGTGAATAGCAAGTTTTCTGACAAAAGGCCCAATTTCACGTATTTATCAGACAAACGGCGGTTGTGCCGGGTACTACGGGAGGTGAAATAGTTGCTCTATTCAATCTCTGGTCTCCTGGTGCGTGAAATAAAACCCCTCTTTACAGGGCTGATTGAATAGCTTAAAACTACATAGCAATAATTTCAAAACGAATGTTAATTTTTTAAGTGCTGTAAAACTTATGTACTATTTAAAAACCAAAAAAAGTCACATGTATCGAATTTTTAATATATTATGTTAATGGTGATTTTATCCACGTTTTAATGATTTGGTGATGGTACTGTTGTCTGTAACGTATAGAGCCGAGACTTCAACTGCTATATCTTACCTAGCACTATCGAATTTGGAT
This sequence comes from Homalodisca vitripennis, assembly GCF_021130785.1. NCBI lineage: Eukaryota > Metazoa > Arthropoda > Insecta > Hemiptera > Cicadellidae > Homalodisca > Homalodisca vitripennis. The sequence goes on from NW_025783738.1 coordinate 11,089, forward strand.
AATTATTAATTAATTAAGATAACTAACTCTCTGTCAATTGAATAGTTTAGCGGACTCCCCAATGGTTATTGCTTAAAAAAACCTTTTTTTGAAAGTAAAAAAAATAAATTATTATATCCGTCTTTGATGGTACCGTGCCGTGGTCGGAAACGGAATTTATTTGGATAACTCAAGGAATAAAAAAAACCATTTTCTAAACAAAGCACGAAACAAATTTAACAACAAATACTCATGCAGTAATTTATGACAATGTATACAGTATTAGTGAAATATATTTAGATAAGAATAGAAATGTATGCCTACTATATGCAGAAAAGTTCGAAAAAATTCAGAAGCGCTTGACGTTATTGCCTGATACTGGAAACAAGTAGACAATCGGAATCTAGACCGGATATTCTGTGGAGTTATTCCCGAAGGCCGGATATGGGTTTATTTTTTATTTACAACATATATGTACGTGAATATGAGTAAACTCTTCATATGATTTTGATATCACTAGTAAATGAATACACATTTTTCCAATACTAATTTTATTCTTGTGAGGCCTTTCACAACTAGGCAAGTTGCCTGATTGTGGAATAATTGATTTTAAAAAGGCCTCACAAAAAATAAAATTAATATTGGAAAAGTGTGGATCCATTTACTAGTGATATATAAATTACACTTTTTCCAACGCTCCAATATTTCTTCATCCTTACATGGCGTTTTATTTATATGGAAATATCTCTGATTACAATGTGGACAGTTTTTATAGTTTTTATATACATTAATTTGTAAGAATTTTAAACTGCACATTTTCGGATTTAACAATGTTTAGAATAAAAACTAGTCTCCAGTTACATTGCTTTAACGCACATACACATATCATCTCCTGACTGCCATACACTAGGTTTTATTTGAACATCACCCGTTTCCCATGAGCGTTTAGCTAATTAAAGACATATCGTTTTTAATAGAATTTGTTTATTGTTTAATATAAGGGTCTGTTTATTTTAATAGAAAGCTCTATTGTTTAATAATAATAGTTAAAAATATTGAATGGTAAAATTAATATTTAGTATAACTATTTTTAGGGCCAAATCTTTTTTTTGAACTGTGTATCTGCTAGTTCTCATGGGAGAACTGTGCGAGGATCTTATTAAAGTGCTACGGCCACATACAAGAATTAAATCTGAGCTTTTCATAACTAAGATTCAAATCTGAACATCCCTAGACCGCTTTGTTATCAGTACTCCCATGTTTTAAAATGAAGTAAAAAAAAATTGTAAAACGTAAAAAATGTAAAACAATTTGAAAATCATGTAATAAAAACTAAAGTAAGATTTTAAAAGATTAAAGTTAGAGCCATTAAAACACTGAAATAAGCCATAACAACTTTTACCTAAAATGGACTAGTATTTCTTAAACAATTACTTGGTGGCACTACTTATCTTTCCTTTCTCAACAATGCTGATCAAGAACAGTTGAAAAATATTCGAGATATCTACAAGTGACAGTAGCTTTCGAAAATCTCAGTTCAACATTGATAGGTCTGGAAAGCAAAGTGTAATAACGAAGTTTCGTTAGAAGAGTCGGGAAATAAATTAGAAGTGGCAGTAACTGAGTTAAAATGTAATTTGTTCTTTTACTCGCCTCGTCTGATCGCTGTCGTACACAACTGGGAAACAGCTGATCACTAACACTTAATGTCAAAGTTTATTTATTGTGAAAGGTGTTCCCTAATAAAATTAGGTGTGCTTAGTATTACATAAGTAATTCAAGGTCTTTCTAATCTCACCCAACGATAATATTTTCTTGGTAGCAGTCTGATATGTCAAAAGTGTATTTTAATTAATTGTAGTATTAAATTGTGTAGATAGCGTGATAATTGAAATACGCGTGGCGGTCTCAACCAACAAAGTAAAACGTTTTCATAAATTTCGACAACCCAAATGGGCTGAAATAGGTCAGCAACCTTCTAGAATAGCTATATTCTGTTTTTCCAGATTCCCGCAAAACCAAGATATGTGAAAAATTTCACAGACATATGGAAACTAAACAAACTAGGTGCGGGAAAATACACCGGAAGTAGTAACTTTTCACTGAAGATCCACTTTATAGACCAACGTATACATAAACTTGTTTGATATTTAGAAGTAAAAAGTAACGACGACTCCAGAAATACCTTAGACCGGAAGTATATACCAATGTCCGGCAGTAGACACTTTTCATCGAAAAAGACGTTCGAGACCTGTGTATTTATAATTTATTTTTTATTGGAGAAGCAATGCAAACGCTAATACGGTAAAAGAATGATCCTTAAACAGGAAAGTAAGTTTTTTTTGACTTGCGATAACACACACTTTCTTGATCAGTGCTACTGGGAAACCGGAAATAATTTAAACATAGAGAAGAAGACGGGACCGAAAGTAAATTATATTTTAAAAACGTAGGCTTGTCATAACGATTATGTTAATTTTTGTATCGCGCAACTAGAAAAACTTTAATGTAAGCTTTCAATTTCAATTCTATTTTATTTTAAAAGTTATAGAATTAATTTTTTTAATTCGAACCATAAATGCTTCACCCCACGTTAAACCGGAAATAACAGCCAGTGGCAGCTTTGTTTAGCTTTTGAAGCTAAACAATGAGCATTGAAATAATATTTACCTTAAAAATGTCCTAACTTAATTTTTAAAGGATCATAGTACTCCATCATATTGCACTATAAGTGCTCTTGATAAGCTTACTAAGGACAAAATTTATTTCTAATTTTTCTTCACTCTGACCTAAAATAGTTCACTTGTTTCTGAAATGGTTTGAAGGTATTCATTCATTAAAATATTTGTGGAATGTTGCAGAGAGATTTGTGTAATTCATTGATACTCATCAACACTGTTTCACCTGAAGGCTCCAAAACATTGCTCCTTTAAGCTTAAATTTCAAGTAAAATCAGGATATTGGAATATTTTTTCAGTAATCATCAATCATTTTTCAGGAGCGTTTTTTTATTGTTTCATAAAATCACGTGTAAAACCACGGGTAACAGCTAGTTTGATGTATCGCTTTTACGCACCAAGACGGGCCAAAAAGCTACAAACAACTTTAAAACCAACTATTACAGTTCTAATTTTAATAGGTAATAATTACATATATCAGTGTAAGCACCACAGAGTTTACGCTGAAACAGGTTTTAATATTCTCATTTGATACTCAAGAATTATTGTTTTGCAACGTTTTATATACATGGTAACATAAAGTAACTGATGTATATTTTCAAAGAATGCTCAGAAACTTATAAGATCTACACGCTTATTGTCAATGCCATACCTCACTATTCTCCACTCAAAGTTCACGAAAAGTGGTTTACGGTGCATTTGTTTACAAATAATCGTATTAGAATGACTTAATATTTATAAAGAGGACAAACATTTAGAGTACAAGAGATTCTGAAGTTTGCAAAGATAATCACGTAGTACTAATTTTTTTGGTCTTCTATAGACGACGGCAAATGTAATAAAACATAGGTATTTACACAGCCTCTCGAGTAGAAAAGTGTAGTAAATATAAATTTATCGGAATACACAAACAGAATGTAAATGGCAACGAAAACACATGGTGTGAAAAATTTACAGAGTTTGAGATTACAAAAACTCGCTAAAACTCAAACGCCGTGAGTGTAACTGTTTCCACGCAGAAAAACAATAGTGGTGACTTTAATTGCGTTGCCAGCTTTGTGCCACACAATACTTTAACTGTGACTGACTATATCGTTAGCCACATGACGTTTCCTTTTAATTCTTTGACGGTAATGACCAACTTTTTTTGACCAAACTTTTAATAGCAATATAGTGCTTACATAACCGAACACATTGAAATTAAATGAAAAATGTTTTTATTACAAGGTATTATGACGTCAGGTATTAAAAGTCCTATCTGCAAAAAATAAAAATACAATTTAATATTCCTACTGCAAATTCGTTCTTGGGCATGTGGAACTAAAAACTACAGCTTCTTATAAACTACGTAGTGGTAGTATAAATACATTTACATAGACTTTTTAAAACAACATTAATTTTATATTACAATGGCACTAAAACCTGATACAAATACATGCCACTGACCATTTACAAAAATATTCTGAAGCTGCGTTTTGTGAGGCTTAAATTAAAATGTAATGCATTACTAAAGAAGATAAAATAATGATCCAGTACACTGCTAATGGCGATGTACGGCCTAACCGTAAACTAGGTCAGTAGAAACATAGCGTATCTGTATACGGACAATGTTACCGCAGTTACTGCTACTGCTAGCGCTATATTTACATAATCCGCCACAGCCGGGAACCTGAATACAAACTAAAGTACATCCTGGCAGTATAGATAAACTACGGCCTAAACCGTAAACTAGGTCAGTAGAACATAGGCGTTCAGTAATACGGACAATGTACAAGCAGTTACTGCTACTGCTAGCGCTGTATTTACATAATCCGCCACAGCCGGGAACCTGAATACAAACTAAGTACATCTGGCAGTAGTAAAGTACGGCCCTCACGATTTACCGTTCATTAATATAAAAAATTGGTTTTTTGAATCCTAACAAGAAATCGTCCATCATGAGTAAACCCACTGTCTTCTTTGGTTTAACCATTGTCTTAGTGACTAATGAATAATCTGAAATCATAAAAGGATTTATGCACATTTGCTATCATTTACTTTGTAATACAGATAAAATATTAACAGTAATGTTTAAATAAGTACTTCGATATTTTCATGGACTGGAATCCACCCTCGTCTTCTGTAATATACCTTCTAGTGTATTATTTCTGAAGCATGCGTTGTAAACTTGAAATTGTTTAACTTGTTTTGAATAAACAAACTTGTAATTTAGTATGCTAGACCTGAAGGAGAAGACAAATTTTCAGTGTTTACTCAAAAGTTTAGTCTTCAAAACTACTACTACTGTTTGCTTTCCAACGCCAATAATGGCATGTTCGAGATTTCTGTCAACCTACTCTTCCGTACATAATAAGAGATAATGATTGATGTAAAATAGGCTTTTGTGTTTTTACACAAATTTGAAAACTATTTTATTGATTTAAAACAATTTATACATGGTATTCAGGTTAGGGGAAACTGTTTTCGATTTTTATATCGATATTAATAACCGATATTGCATAATTACTTGCACTAATCGATATAATCAACCCATACTTTATTAATTAATTTGAATAATTAACTCAGATCAGTAAATACCTTTACTATCTTAAATAATATTTACGTCAAGTTAAATCTTTAAATTCTTTTTACGTAAACAATTTAACTGACTTTGAAACGGAAATACTTGTATGATTTAACAAATATTATGTGAAGATTCTTCTAACAAAATAAGTTACTGAGCCCTTTGGATAGTAAATTTACATTTCAGTTAGTTACTTTGGCGCATGTGGAAAATCGAGGTATAATACGTAATTGGCAACTTAAATAGTGAAGTTCTACAACTAAATTAGCTGTTTATTTATGTCATAAATATAAAATAACAATATTTTTTTTTAGACCAACGATAATGGTAAATAATGATAAAACTTCTAAAACCATAATTTTAGTAAAGTTATAACCAAATGCATAGATAATATAAAAATAATAAATTTAGACCAAAGAAAGCAAAGTTTTCAGCATTTTTTTATTTCCTCGAGGTGGGTTTTTATATTATTATAAGCTTAGAAAAACGTGTTTTATTAAGTCAAAGCTACTTAGTTCATGTTATCAACGTCACCATTTTATCTTATTTTCTATTTTCACGCTTGTTCTTCGTATATCATGAACAAAAATGTCTTCACCAAAGTATTGCTGATAAAATTACCAAATCAAACAAAATAATATTAAGAGCGTAAGGTAAATTATTATTACTATACAGTTAGACATAGGTATTTTACTCTGGTTACTTCTCCTTTTTTATTGTTGATTGATACTAATATAACTAGCAATATTCCTTTCTCAATTTTGTACAACAATAAAGTAAAATTATACTAGTGAGTTTCCATTCTAAATTATTTATTTAAGTTTTCTTTCTGTAGGATCGCAACGATACGCTGTTGCTTGCACAACAGTAAAAAGTAAAAGTGAGTTTTATATGAATAAATTAATAGTGATGATATAAAAGATTTACAATGACATCAATTATGCTTCATGACAATCCCAACTTCCCTGGATCAACTTCCGGAATATATAGACCAGAAATATATACTATATCAACTTCCTAGTACTTGTAACCCATGTCGACCGTACTGAAAGTCATGGATTGAAATGAAACAGGATAATAAATGACTGGTCACAATGATCTCAATGATTCTTAGAGATCTCTAAATTTCCAATGATTAATGATGGTGGACCAGTAAGTTTACTATATATTCATGAATAACATATAGTGGCACATTTCCATGACTCTTATCATATGTACTTTTTTACAATAAAAGTGAGCAACAATAATTTGCGCTAAATTAGTATTTCTTTGAACAAACATTAAGTGAAAATGATTTGGTCATATAAAATTCGTTTTGTAACAATTATGCTTACGATATTTGGGTACTTATACCTTCTCTAAAGTAATCCATAAACGAGTCTGACTTGTATTTTGATCCCTGACATCAGATTAGATGGCCTGATTAATCAGGGAAGTATGGGTCGAGCGCGGATTCCAGCAATATCGCTTTGGAAGTAAATGTTACCCGGTTTTAAATGTATCAAGGTAGAACAAATATAAAGTGAGAATAATTTGTTTTAGCCATTTTTAACCCGTCCCTTTTCGATCCCCACCAAAATTATCAATGGGTTTCTTCTTCAAGGTAAATTTCTTTCTTACAAAACTTTTTCTTTCAGTTAAAAATATTCAATTCCGCCTAGCCTTTCGGCTCCCAATCTGTAAGTTTTTTATTTTACAGTTTTATTTAATTGACAGAGCTTAATTAAATTGTCCAAATCCAAAGTACAGGGTTTCTTATTTTTATACAGGGTGATTCATGAAGTTCTCCCCCCACTTCTACAGCACATTGTACTAGTAAAAAATAATGAAAAAAAATGTTATATAAACATAGGTCCGAAAACGCTTCGTTAGCGAGTTACAGCTAGCGAAAGATTTCGCCTGAATTCCTGGGTAAATGAGTAAAATAAAGCCATACTGAACTTTTGGAAAGGTTAATTAAGTAATAAATATCGAAGATTCTTATGTATTTTTACCTGATAAAGCTAATAAAATAGGTTTCAGAACTGTACCTTTAGTAGTTTTTGAGGGAATTCAGGGTTAAATGCAAAAAAATTGGGGCACGAAACAATGTTTTTTTAAAGTTTGATGTACAATAACTTTGTTTAAATTGGTAAATAAATACATAAAATCAACAAACATTAATTGTAGAGAATTTAATTCTGAGAAAATTTATATAATCAAAGTCTAAAATAAAACAGAAATAAGTACCAAAAAATCCATTTTATTCAGTATAATACATTAACTAGCTGTAAAGAAATACCGTACGGTATTTAGTTAAAATAAAACAAAAACAAAATGTTTGTTCCTTAATGATGAGATAAATTGAGAAAAACAAGATTAACTGTCAAATAAATTTTGTTTGTAAATAAAAATATCATGTTTTAATACGTTTGTAAATTTTTTTTTTTTTTAATAAAAATTTACATCAAATGTTCGAAAATAAATGAAGCAAACATTTTCCCATTATTGTTTACTAATCATCGAAATGCAGTTTTTTGTTTTAATTAATTTCTAAGTTGGTAACGCACGAATAACAGCTGATCAAACAATGGTATTCTGTACTGTTACGTTAGAAACTGTGTATTAGTGGTGTTTTGCAAGCTACAGCAGGAGAGATCGGGTTTCTATGAATCGTGGTTATTAAATGCAATTTTTCTGTGAGTTATTAATTCGATTGTTTATTCAGCGAAAAAATGCCTTACTTATTTACATCAGAGGAATACGCTGATATGGTTTTTTATTTTGGGTTACTGTAATGGTAATGCTAGAGCTGCTGTAGAAGAATATGAACTGCGTTAACCCTAAATAGGAGGATTCCAGATACCAAAACAATTTCAGGAACTTTTCGTACTCTTCCGGAAACAGGATCACTACCAAGTACTAGAACCAATTATGAACGAGCTGTCCAACTTGATGATGATATTGTTATTAATGCTGTTCATCGCAGTGCAGGTGTAAGTACACGACGTATTTCTAAGGCGGATAGGAGTTTCGCAGTCAACGGTGTGGAGGTCACTTACTCGAAACAAATTTTTTATCCGTTTCATAAAACAAAAGGTTTCAACATCTACAGCTAGGGGATGGTCCGCTTCGCTTTGGAGTTTTGCAACTTTTTGAATATTTAATATAATCAACTCTACAAGCGTATTTTGTTTACGGAATGAGGCACAATTCACTCGGGATGGTGTCCAATAACTTGCCACAATGAACACTCATGGGCAGAAGAAAATCCACATGAGGTAGTGGAACAGAACTTTTCAACACCGATTTAGCGTCAATGTCTGGTGTGGCCTTTTGCACAATCGGCTGATTGGACCTTTCATATTACCTGGACGCCTAAATGCTGAGTTCTATTTGCATTTCCTTCAAGAAGAGTTGCCGCAGCTGTTAGAGAATTATCCTTTACATCTCAGACAAAATTTGTACTCTTCCAGCATGACGGAGCACCTCCCCACTTTTCACGTGCCGTTTCTGCTTACTTAAATCATCAATTTCCTGGACACTGGATTGGTCGTGGAGGGCCTCACCCTTGGCCACCAAGATCCACCAGATCTATCTCCATTGGATTATTGCATCTGGGGATGGATGAAAGACATTGTATACAAGACAAAAGTGAATTCTCGTGATGAATTAATTGCCCGTTATTATGGATTCGGCTGTGCAGATACAGGGAAAGTCCTGAAAAATTAAGAAACGCAACAAAAGCAATACACAAACGTGCTGCAAAATGTATTGATAATGATGGGCCTCATTTTCGAAACATCTATTATAAAAAGGTGCGTACGGTTGGCCCAACCTGATTAATTTTTGCTTAAAAACTAGTAATGTATTATACTGAATAAAATGGATTTTTTGTTACTTATTTCTGTTTTATTTTAGACTTTGATTATATCAATTTTCTCAGAATTAAATTCTCTACAATTAATGTTTGTTGATTTTATGTATTTATTACCAATTTAACAAATTTATTGTACATCAAACTTAAAAAAAAAACATTGTTTCGTGCCCCAATTTTTTGCATTTAACCCTGAATCCCTCAAAAACTACTAAAGGTACAGTTCTGAAACCTATTTTATTAGCTTTATCAGGTAAAAATACATAAGAATCCTTCGATATTTATTACTTAATTAACCTTTCCAAAAGTTCAGTATGGCTTTATTTTACTCTTTACCCAGGAATTCAGGCGAAATCTTTCGCTAGCTGTAACTCGCTAACGAAGCGTTTTCGGAACCTATGTTTATATAACATTTTCTTCATTATTTTTACTAGTAACAATGTGCTGTAGAAGTGGGGGGAGAACTTCATGAATCACCCTGTATATTTACTTCTTCTGACTAACACCTCCATAACATTCGTAAACCTGCAATATAATTGTCATTAACATCTCGCTAGTTTATATATTTCTTATTTTTAAAATTTATATGTAGATACTGTTAAAACAGTTTTAGGCAGGTTTTTGTAGTGTTAGATTTATTTAAGTAATACATTTGTATTTTTTAATTGTGACTTATTACAAGTTTTCTATGTGATAATAAATCTACAAATTGTACGTAGATTGAAGTAAACACGAAGTTCTACAAAAATTATATTTAGTAATATCTAACAAACTAACTATAAATAGTGTTGTTTTAATTATTTTTTTAAAACCATAACCATACAACGGATGGATGCGAGCAATTGCTATTGCTGGGGAATTAAAATTAATGGTTATGGTGGATGAATACCCCCATGGAGTTGGTAATTGATAAAACGAACACAGAGCTGTAATTATTTCCGCCTTTCATAATGTACAGTCTGGGGCTCGATATAGTAACTCAATTACTTCCTTTTAGTTTCCCGCGTCCAATAACGAGTTCCCTATTCAGGGAGGAGCAATTATTTATTGGTACCTTAAACTAAAATATTTGTCAGGGTTGGAGGTTTTACACTAACAACTTATAATACAAACTTGGAGATACAAGGATCTCTGGTCAAAATGATAATTCACAGACATTGCTCAAATGGGTAGTACCATGGCCACATGTTCAATTTTGATTGTAATCCAGATATCTGGTCAAAATGATAATACACAGACATTGCTCAAATGGGTAGTACATAGGTCACATGTTCAATTTGATTGTATCCAGATATCTGGTCAACTTACTGGATGATTGGTCAAAAGACTACCTACAAAATAATGTAATCTAGGTGAAAACGTATTATTATTGCCTCATCAGGTGAACAACGGAGTCTGATCACCAGTCAATTATGTGACAGTTGTCAGATTCTAGACGATCTAGAGGAAGGTGAACTTGAGCTAAACTCTACATTCTCAATGAATCAACCCTTCCCACCCATATAAAATACATTATAGGTACACTTTACTGTTATTTACAGCAACCTATGTTATTGCCATTCATTTATTGTTGTTATATTATTAATTTTTTTGCACTGTTATTAAATTTATCAAACATACCAAATAAAGTTTTCGCTAATGGATTAAATTACTCTTGGAAATGTAATAAATTAATTCAGGTTACCGAACAAAATGTACTTACTCCTGAACGGAAACCCAGATATCTTAGTTGCCGGGCCTAATTGCTTAACATTTATTGAGATAATAATAGGCTACTGCCGCTTAGAAAAATTAAATTCTAATATTAAAATAGTTTGGCAGTTATTTGGTCTTCCGGTATCAATGTTTAATTTATTATTTAAAATTCGGTTTACAGACGCAACTAAATATTAAATATTTTAAGGACAAAATATAGTAGTTAACATTGAAATTCATATCAAACGACAGTTCTGTGTTATGAAACAAGCCGTTAGTACCAGATAATTGAAATACATTGTAATCTGGATTAATTTATAATTACAATACGGTTTACCTAATAATTAATTAATTTTTAAATGCGTGACTAATGTTTTTATAGATGTTAAGAAATCTCAATGTTATTCCATCCGTAACTAGTTTTCGTTCATTTTTTGATAATTCCGTAAAATGTTCTATCCATTCGTCAATAAATTTAAATCACGCTCGCATAGTATTGTATTGTAAAAATAACATAAAACCCGTTAAAAATAGTGGTCAACAATTAGTCGAAGAAAAGAATGCTCAAATGACGCATCCTTCCTTCCTGAACATCTGCAAGTTTGGAAACTTTATCATTAAACTTTCGTTTGTCAACAATTGGCTTTTTATTCCTCTGACGTTTTAGGAATTCCTCTGAGTAATGAACAAAGCCAAGTTTCCTCATTCCTTTCTATACAGAGTAACTAATAGAAACAACCAAAAGCAATTATCAGCTATAAGTATAAGTTTGTAGAATTGAATGTTTGTTTTAAAAATGTTTGAAATAATATTTCTTCTTGTAGTAGAATTTATCAGGTCTATTAATTAATTTTTTTTCAAGTATTTTATTTATATTTTTATAAATAATATTTGTTTTATGTATTTATATGAAACATAACATATACGTAACATATCAAGAACATTTTAAATATATATATTTTTTATTTATGACATAAAGATTGGGAATCCCCCCCCCCCTTGTACTTGGTCATGAAAGGACCTCGTATGCACCGTTTTTCCGGAGTGAAAGAATATTCAGGATATTGAGGTTTGGATGTTATGGGTCTTCTCCCGTCAACCTCCTTTGAGGGGAAGACTGTCTGTGTCACGTCACATTGGGAGGAGGGGAGGATGCCTGAGGATGATCTGAGGATGGATGGCAACTGGCGTATAACATAACAACATTGTTAGTCAATAGTCAAGTATTTATTGCGGAGACAGAAATAGTACATTTTTATAGCAAACGTCAAGTATGTAATATTTTGACACCCATGTTACATCAAACTCTCATTCATACATACATTTTTGACACTCACTCTGCTCCATTCATCGCCAACTTTTTACCCACCTCAATTCGAGAGCAAGTCTTCTGATTGTGCGGTCTCCCAGTTATATGCCATAAACTCGTTCATGCTATAAAAAGCGTTTGGACACTAAACAGCGTTTTTCAAACGAGTTTTAAATTTTTTATGCGTAGGTGAATTTTTAATTTCATCTGGCAAGCTGTTGATTGGGATGAACTCCTGCCTGTGAGGGCAAAAGGTTCATGAACTACCGTCCTGTGTCCTCCTGTGTTCGGTAGTTTCTCTGCCTCTTGTCTCGTACGAGTGAACATCCCGTCCGTTGGTCAAGGTGCATTTAAGCATACAATATGACGTTGTTTCTAAAATGTAGAGACTTGGCAGAGTCAACAGTTGCAATCTTTTGAAAACTGGCCTGCACGACTCTTTTAATTTTAATTTTGCAATGATGCGTATCGCTCTTTTGAAGGTTGAACGCTCTTAAAAATTGGTTACTTGCACATGCACCCCACAGCACTAGTCCATAGGTGAGATGTGGATAAATCAAGCCATAATAAGCCGTCATCATAACCTGAATAGGGCAGTATTTAGCTAGAGACCTCAACACATAAATGCCTGAGGCTAATTTGTAGAAAAACGTAATCGATATGAAAATTCCATGTCAAACCTTGATCAAGGTAAATTCCAAGGAATTTCGAGGAACAGACCTCTTCTAATATGGCCTCATCCAACACGATGGCCGGGCCATATTTGCAGTCTGTTGAGCGCAAAGAAAAATTTATAACATTGGATGTTGAAGAATTTGTTTTTAGATTGAGGCTATGAAATTTTGCTCACAACTGTTTACAGCAACAAAGGTGTTTTTGTTCTAAAACTGATTTTTGTTGTTTCATATAAAACATAGAGTCGTATTTTCATAGAGCGTATCATCCAGTTATATTTTACATTATTGGTTCCAGCCTTTTGGAGTCAGAGCGGACATGGGAAACTTTATTAGGCTTGTCTAACATTTAAAAGCCTTTAACATTAAGCAATTCCAACAGTCACCCTCCGCAATAAACTAGACGTACGACCAACTCTGTTTCACAGCAATCTTTATTCTGTTGCGGTTACTGATGTGTCCCTCCTGCACACATATTGGGTTGCCCAGATTTAAGTGACATCCGTTTTTGCAGGTATAAACTAACCAGAGTTAAACTCCTCTTGGAGAGTGTTTAATGGTTACCACTTAGGGAAATATTAATTAAGAATCATACATGAATCTATATCAACGACTGGTAAAGTCGTACCAACAGCCATTTCTGTAAATGTCGTGTAAAAATTACAGAAATACTTGTTTTAGTTTTTATAAAAAAATATTGTAACATTTTGCTTGTAGCCTGATTAACGTTTCTACGGACGTAATGATTAAGTGCTTGGTACAAAAGCATAATCACAACATAAAACGCATGACTGAATATTGAATCACCAAGTAGAGGAATCAATGCTAAAATAAAAATAAGTAGAAAACAAATTTATGAGAACAAGTTCAGTATACCCTATATAATGGGATATGTATTAAAGATTTCAGTATCTCGGTCTAACATATATGCGAGAGGCTGCAATGTATAATCTGAGATGAATATTCCAATGTCCAGTTTTGTACCTCTAACTACTATAAGTAAAGTAAAAGAAGAGCAAACAAATTGGCCGGATAAAAGAAATTCATGGACCCCCTCACAAAGTTTACTCTCCACATATTCTGTATTTCTCTCAAGAATCCTCATGCAGAAAGTATCTGTTTATGTAGAATGGAAAGAGTGAGCTCCCCGTTAAAATATGACTCAACTATATTTGTGCAGTTACAGATGTCTTTTATTTTCAAGAGGAAATTGCCCAGGGAGTAAACAGAAAATTTCAAGAGAGAAGTGTTTAATTTTTTTTCAGTGTTACTATGCGTTACTTGTGTAAAATGTTGAAATGACAAGAAATAGCTGGAATCGTGACAATACAATTCACCTTAAATTCAGGATTTATTGCGTGAATCTCGCAATAAATAATGTAATATACAGGTAATTATATACCCTCAAAAGAAATTGGATTACAACTTATATGATACCTTTACGTCGAATCCACCTTATTACATTGTAATCTAAACAATATATTGCTTTTACTCTAATTTCTAATTAATTAATTAATTGGAAAAACTCAATACCACTGAGAACTCCCAAGTTCAAATTCCATTAGACCAAATAACACTGGAAATTCAATCTTTCAAGTTGTTGTGGGTAGAGGTGTGGGGGGGAGAAATTAAATGTAATATACAAACGATTTTGTGAACACGTTTTGGTACACAATAAAATGCATCAACATAAGGAAAAGTCAGCCAGCCAACTCTTCTCTCCCTAAAGGAGGAGCGAAAAAAACCCCTTTGTTATTTTCTTTTCAAGATATATATTTAACTATTAAATTCTTTGTGCTGTTTATTCAAATTGTCTACAAATTTTTGACAAAGGTTTCATGGATTTATGATGAAAAAAATATTAAAATACAGTAGGGTATGTTGATTGCCATTTTTTTAATTCTTATTGTTTTTAATCATTTTTTACATTATATCCCGTTTATATACCCTCCTTTTTCTGGCCTTTTGGGCACTCAAACCGGCTTATCTGTGTGTGTGTGTGTGTGTGTGTGTGTGTGTGTGTGTTGTGTGTGTGTGTGTGTGTGTGTGTGTGTGTGTGTGTGTGTGTGTGGTGTGTGTGTGTGTGTGTGTGTGTGTGTGTGTGTGTGTGTGTGTGTGTGTGTGTGTGTGTGTGTGTGTGTGTGTGTGTGTGTGTGTGTGTGTGTGTGTGCGTGTGCGTGTGCGTGTGCGTGTGGCGTGTGCGTGTGCGTGTGCGTGTGCGTGTGCGTGTTGCGTGTGCGTGTGGCGTGTGCGTGTGCGTGTGCGTGTGCGTGTGCGTGTGCGTTGTGCGTGTGCGTGTGCGTGTGCGTGTGCGTGTGCGTGTGCGTGTGCGTGTGCGTGTGCGTGTGCGTGTGCGTGTGCGTGTGCGTGTGCGTGTGCGTGTGCGTGTGCGTGTGCGTGTGCGTGTGCGTGTGCGTGTGCGTGTGCGTGTGCGTGTGCGTGTGCGTGTGCGTGTGCGTGTGCGTGTGCGTGTGCGTGTGCGTGGTGCGTGTGCGTGTGCGGTGTGCGTGTGCGTGTGCGTGTGCGTGTGCGTGTGCGTGTGCGTGTGCGTGTGCGTGTGCGTGTGGCGTGTGCGTGTGCGTGTGCGTGTGCGTGTGCGTGTGCGTGTGCGTGTGCGTGTGCGTGTGCGTGTGCGTGTGCGTGTGCGTGTGCGTGTGCGTGTGCGTGTGCGTGTGCGTGTGGCGTGTGCGTGTGCGTGTGCGTGTGGCGTGTGCGTGTGGCGTGTGCGTGTGCGTGTGCGTGTGCGTGTGCGTGTGCGTGTGCGTGTGCGTGTGCGTGTGCGTGTGCGTGTGCGTGTGCGTGTGCGTGTGCGTGTGCGTGTGCGTGTGGCGCGTGCGCGTGCGCGTGCGCGTGCGCGTGCGCGTGCGCGTGCGCGTGTGCGTGTGCGTGTGCGTGTGCGTGTGCGTGTGCGTGTGCGTGTGCGTGTGCGTGTGGCGTGTGCGTGTGCGTGTGCGTGTGCGTGTGCGTGTGCTGTGTGCGTGTGCGGTGTGCGTGTGCGTGTGCGTGTGCGTGTGCGTGTGCGTGTGCGTGTGCGTGTGCGTGTTGCGTGTGCGTGTGCGTGTGCGTGTGCGTGTGCGTGTGCGTGTGCGTGTGCGTGTGCGTGTGCGTGTGCGTGTGCGTGTGCGTGGTGCGTGTGCGTGTGCGTGTGCGTGTGCGTGTGCGTGTGCGTGTGCGTGTGGCGTGTGCGTGTGCGTGTGCGTGTGCGTGTGCGTGTGCGTGTGCGTGTGGCGTGTGCGTGTGCGTGTGCGTGTGCGTGTGGGCGTGGTGCGGTTGTGCGTGTGGCCGTGTGCGTGTGCTAGTGTGCGTGGGTGCGTGTGCGTGTTGGCGTGTGCCGTGTGCGTGGTGCGTGTCTGCGTTGTGCGTGTGCGTGTGGCGTGGTGCGTGTTGCGGTGTGACGTGTGCGATGTGCGTGTGCGTTGTGCCGTTGTGCCTGTGCGTGTGCGTGTGCGTGTGCTGTGTGCGTGTCGCGTGTGCGTGTGCGTGTGCGTGTTGCGTGTGCGGTGGGTTGCCGTGGTGCGTTGTGGCGTGTTCCCGTGTGCGTGTGCGTGGTGCGTGTTAGGGCGTAGTGCTGTGTGCGTGTGGCGTGTGGCGTGTGGCGGTGTGGCCGTTGGTGGCGTGTTTGCGTAGTGGTCTGTGTGCGTGTGTCGTAGGTGGCGTGTGGCGTGTGCGTGTGGCCGAGTGTGCGTGGTGCCGTGTGCGTGTGCGTGTGGCCGATGTGCGTGTGCGTGTGCCGTGTTGGGCGTGTAGCGTGTGCGTAGGTGCTGTGTTGCGTGTGCGTGTGCGTGGTGGCCGTGTGCGTGTTGGCGTGTGCGTGTGCGTGTGGGCGTGTAGGCTGTTTGTGGCTGTGCGTTGGTCGTGTGCGTGTGCGTGTGCGTGGTGCGTGTGCGTGTGCTGTGGCGTGGTGGCCGTGTGCCGTGTGGCGTGGTGCGTGTGCGTGTGCGAGTGTGTGTGTGTGTGTGGGGGGAGGGTGGTTGTGTGTGTGTGAGTGTGGTTTAACAGGTATTTTGGGCTTGTCTCCTTGTCCTGTCCCCTATTTTCCTGGCATGTGTCCTTCTTGTATGAGCTTGCCCTGATTGGTCCTGGCCTGTTTCCTAAATCTTGGCCTCTTTGTAATATGTGTATACCTGGCGACGTCTATATGGTCCCTGGTTCGCCAATCTATACATCCTTCCAGAACTAGGTTTAATATAGTAGAGCTGGTGGAACTTCCCCCTTAAGCGCTGGCTTCCGCTGAGAATCAGAGCTAACATTGTGTTTATTGGAATTAGAAAGAAGCGAAGAGACAGAGAATCCCCGTTCGGGCAAGGGAAAAAAAGTTATGAAAAAACAACAAATAAAATTAAAATAGAAAGGACAATATTGCGGGTCGGGAGGTGGGGAAGAGAACAGCTCCATGGAAGGTAGAATTGGTGTCACGCTGTTGTAATGAGCATAGATGCCCAACATCACTTGTTGCGAAATGACACCTTGAGTGCTTTGCCTGGAGGGGGGGGGCGGGGAGGGGGAGGGGGTAGGGGGGGGGGGAGGGGGGGGGTGGGGGGTGGGGGGGGGGGGGGGGGAGGGGTGGGGGGGGGGGGGGGTGGGCCGATTTATCGCGTAAGGGGGGGAACTTACCAACTCGTACAAGGGAGAGACTCCCAGGGCTGCAGTGGATATCAAACGGAAAAACGGAACCGCTTTGTTAAGGTTGTACAGAAATAAATTGCCAAATGTCATCGGGGAAAAGGAACATGTTTTAGAGGATAAACCCATAAACGAGAAATAAAAGAAGCTTAAAGTCGAAAAGACCCGCAAAACCGGACCCAAAAATGTTCCTTTTCCGAACAACCTCAGTTACGGAGGAAGAGGGCATGCCAGGCAGGACCCCAAGAAACAGGCAACTAATCTGCGCACAAGTAGAAGAGACAAGGGAGGTACAGATAACCTAAAACGTTTGTTTAAAAGGGAGAAGACGCGGAAGATAGCTTCCAAATACGAGACCTACAACGATAGACAAAGAGTTACGAGACTTTGTGGTTAGCTGCGGCCGGACCATGTCACC